>NC_084974.1:34143081-34323081 GCF_963691925.1 Scomber scombrus | reverse complement strand
ACACACACACACACACACAGTCACACACACACCCACACACACACAGTCACACACACACACACACACACACACACACACACAGTCACACACCCACACACACACACACACACACCCACACACACACACACACACACACACACACAGTCACACACACACCCACACACACACAGTCACACACACACACACACACACACACAGGATGACATATGAACGGCAAGTTTTTCCTACGTAACCAGAAGGTTATTATGATGTTCCCTGAACGTTTTGGATGGTTAATTGAATGTTTTAAGAAGGTTACCAGAACGTTCCCAAAATGTTTAATTCCCAGCTCCTCCTTTCTGCATGTCCATGTGTCCTCGGGCAAGACACTTAACCCCAACTGCTCCCACTTGGTGTATGAGTGTGCATGTGAGTGTGCATGTGAGTGTGCATGTGAGTGTGCATGTGAGTGTGCATGTGAGTGTGCATGTGAGTGTTGGTCACCACCTTGCATGGCAGCTCATCAATGTGTGAATGTGGTGAATGACCTGTAGTGTAAAGAGCTTTGAGGAGTCGGAAAGTCAATTCACCATTTACCTGATAAAGTTGATGTCAGCTGATGAGCTACACAACAAAACAACAGAAAAACAATAAAATCATAAAGAATATACACGGACGCACATAAAGTTGCAATAAAATATTTTTGACCTCTTTCCATGAAATGATTGTGAACATGTGATTTATTCTTGATAGATAAAGTATTGATCAGTCTCAGTGCACCTGGTCAAAGGTGATTACTGATGAGTATAAATAGGAAATAAAAAGAGGAATGTGTCAGAAAACTAAATTATTCCAACTTTATGGGCGACCGTGTAATTTGTCAAACTAAGAACTTTTCATTAAATTATGTCTAACATTGAATTTTGGTTACATATCCATCAGTTTGTAAATGTGATAGATCAGAGATTAACTGTTAACATTATTAGAGCTGCAACCATTAATCCAATAAGGAGGTCAACTTGTGATTATTGAACCATTTATTTACATAAAACTAAACAGGTGTGGCATAAACCAAACCCTAAAAAATGAATCTAAGTAAAAAAAAAGAACTGCAGGGAAACAAAACCGAGATGCTTTTCAGCAGCAGCAGAAATCACTTCAGTAATCAAGCTGTGTTTGTTTCTGCTTGGTCTGCTGTTAGATATATAAATGTTAGATATATAAATAGTAAGTTAGATAAATGTTAGATATATAAATAGTTATATATATAAATAGTTATATATATAAATAGTTAGATATATAAATAGTTATATATATAAATAGTTATATATATAAATAGTTAGATATATAAATGTTAGATATATAAATAGTAAGTTAGATAAATGTTAGATATATAAATAGTAAGTTAGATAAATGTTAGATATATAAATAGTAAGTTAGATAAATGTTAGATATATAAATAGTAAGTTAGATAAATGTTAGATATATAAATAGTAAGTTAGATAAATGTTAGATATATAAATAGTAAGTTAGATAAATGTTATATATATAAATAGTAAGTTAGATAAATGTTAGATATATAAATAATAAGTTAGATAAATGTTAGATATATAAATAGTAAGTTAGATAAATGTTAGGAATAAATGGAACAAAATCATTTGTAAAAGTCTTGCTAGCAGACTTTAGCTATGTAACAGATCATTGCTCTGTGTCCATAACAACGTGCGATCATTTTCATTCAGAGGAATAAACTTAATCTTTAATTTAATACAATCATATGAAAAATGTAATAAGCAGGATAATACAGTGAGTTGTTTATTATTGAAGAAAACCTCTTCAAGGGGGATGAAGACCTCTGTGCTTTGCATCAGGATACTGATCCTAACCCTGATCATCCTGTCAGGATCTTTATCCTCCAGAGTGACCACAGACCACCTGGCTGTGCATTATCCATTACAACCTGTCCATTAAAGATAAAACAAACCAAATATGACCAGAGGGCAAAAACATTGTTGTGCTGCCCCCATCCACCCTCAGGGATCACATTCATTACATAGAGTATCAGCTGATGCCATTAGGTGGAAGTTACATGTTGCCTGTAACTGTACTGAATAGGTAACAATTCTCTTTTGTTGCTTTTTCAATCAAACTGCTACATAGCCATCAATGATGATGTGTGTGTGAGGTGGAGAGGAAGAGGAATTAATAGAATAGAACTTATTGATTCTCAAAGGCAAATTCAATTGCTTTGTAGCTCAACAAAACGAATGATGTATTCTGATGGCAGTTCGTATGAAACATTTCCAGAATCTTTCAGTTCTGCAACGTAGCTGGATCAGTGGATCTCTGCCTCATCACTTCCATTCCACCAAGGCGCTATGAAGAGGACCAAGACCCACATCCATCTTTCTGTTTTATGTTGCCTCCCCAGCAGACTGCAGCATAGAACAGTAGATGTCTAAGGATCTGAGCCTTTGTCCTTTTCTGTAGAGTGTATCTATGTTAGGGGACCAGTACAACTTGTTGTCCAGGTGATCTCCCAGATATTTGTATGTTAGCATTACCTCAATATCCACCCCACGAAAGTTCATTGGCTGAAAAAGGAGCTTGGACTTTTGGAAATCCACCATCATGTCCTTTGTGTTTGTGGTGTTCAGTTGGAGGCAAAGGTAAGTATGATTATATTGTGGGGAATGATGCAATATTTGTATTATTATTATTTTTGTATGGCAGATGTGTAATAACTTCTCTTGGTGCAGGAACCTCTGGGGAAAGTTAGAAAATTACCCTCAAATAACGTTACAACTATCATGTTATTAGAACGTTTTAGGAATGTTATATCAAAACCGTCATTTATAGAACTTTCTTAGAACGTTGTGGGAAGGTTTCCCAAAATTCTACCAAATGGGAACTTTAGGGGAACATTGTAAACATTACTTTATAAAAACGTTATTTCATCTGGTTATTACAACGTTTTGGGAACATTTATACAACGTTCTTAAAATGTTCTTTAGGGAACGTTCAATAGAAAACTTGTTGGACCAATCACAGAGCAGCTGATGAAGCTGGTCGCCGTGGAAACGTTATCATCAGTCCTGCTGTCCACATGGACTTCCTGTTTCACACTGGTCCCTGGTCTTAATGGCCAGTGGTTCCCAACCTAGGGCTGGGGCCCCTCCAGAGGGTCAGCAGATAAATGTGAGGGGAGGTGAGATGATTAATGGGAAAGAAGAACAAACTAAGTTCTGATACACTAATAGTTTCAGTTTTTGGACTTTTTCTCTAATCTTTGATTGTTGCTGAAATATTGGATCATTTGAACATTTATAGAAATGAAAGCATGTGAGAAGTTTAGAGGGAAACATCAGTATTTGGTGGAGCTGTTAACAACTCATAGACATCTGAGATGTGAGCCGACTACACACTGCTGTCTGGTTTCATCTTTAACAATGTGTTGTATTATAAAGCTTGTTATATTATCCATTGTGTCAGTAAAGTGAGGAAGCTTTCAACAATAACACCATGAATAGCTTTTATTGATCATCAGATAAAATACAAGCACAAAAACACTGTGGGCTTCCACAGCTGGACAGATGTTATTAGATTAAACATGAATAGAGCTGCATGCTGCTCATTGGATCCTGACAGTAACAACAGCAGAGTCAACTGAGACTAATCAATGAATCATGTAGAAGGAAAAATAACTGAGTGTTTGAGTCTGAGACACAGATCTGCTTCACAGTGCAGAGTAACCATCATCATCAGAGCAGCTCAGACTCCAGGACTGATCATTATATCCAAACCCACCCTGCTGGTGTGAAGAGGTACTGCAGCTCTGTTTAACCATCTGTGTCTCATTAAGGGTCAGTGTGATGCTGCTGCTCCTCTTTACTCCTCTCTACTCCTCTCTGCTCCTCTTTACTCCTCACTGCTCCTCTCTACTCCTCTCTGCTAATCTCTGCTTCTCACTGCTCCTCTCTGCTCCTCTTTACTCCTCTTTACTCCTCTTTACTCCTCTTTACTCCTCTCTGCTCCTCTCTGCTCCTCTCTGCTCCTCACTGCTCCTCTCTGCTCCTCTTTACTCCTCTCTGCTCCTCTCTGCTCCTCTTTACTCCTCACTGCTCCTCCTACAGAGACACAGTGTGATGCTGCCTCCTGCTGGTGTGAAGAGGTACTGCAGCTCTGTTTAACCATCTGCTCCTCTTTGCTCCTCACTGCTCCTCTCTGCTCCTCTTTGCTCCTCTTTGCTCCTCTTTGCTTCTCTTTGCTCCTCACTGCTCCTCTCTGCTCCTCTTTACTCCTCTCTGCTCCTCTCTGCTCCTCCTACAGAGACACTGAGGAACCATAGTAGTAGAACATAAACCCAGCACACAGAGGATCAGTGAATGTGGTGTTGAAGGTGTGGAGGTGGATCAGTGAGTCAGAGGAGACTCTGTAGAAGGACAGAGTGCCAGCAGGACAGTCCACATACACTGCTACTCTGTTAGAGACAGAGGAGGAGGAGGAGGAGGAGGAGGAGGAGGAGGAGGAGGAGATGGGTGTTCTTCTCTTATTGTGCCAGACAGAGTAACCATAACGATCAGAGCACTCCAGACTCCAGGACTGATCATTAAATCCAAACCTACAGTCAGCACTGTCTCCTTTCCTTCTGATTCTTCTGTAACTCACTGATATATAAACTCTTCCTCTCCACTCGACCTCCCAGTAACATCGACCAGTCAGAACATTTCTACACAGCAGCTGTTCCCAGTAGTCAAATCTGTCTGGATGATCAGGATATGACTGATCCTCCTCCACATTTGTCACCTTCCTGTTGTTATCAGACAGTTTGAGGTTTGTGTTCATTGTGTTTGGATCCAGTTCCAGTTCACAGGCATCTGATGGAGAGAACGAGACACAATACAGCTGCAGTTTATCATCTGTTGATTTATTAACTACTTTACTGAAACCATTCAAACTTAAACCATCTCCATGACAACTGAGACCCTCCATCACTGAGGAAGACCATGAGATGTGACTGAAAGCTTTGGACATACAGAGTAAGTGGACCTTTAGATGAGAATGTTTTTCAAAGTGAAACTTGATTCCAGCTGCGTCTGATGTTTGTCTGAATGTAAATTCAACAGTTCAGGTCATTATATAATATAAACTGTCCAATAAAACAATATACTAAACAAATAAAACATGCTGAATGTCCATGGCTAACTAAGGGTTTAATAAATGAGAGTTCATAACATATAAAACTCAAAAGTCAGAAAATAAATATAAGAAGTATAAAAATAAGTGAACTAACATGTTGAGGGCAAGAAAGAAGGAGTACTATAGGACACTATTAGAAACAAACAGGCAATATGAAGGAAATATGGAGCTTTCTGAACAGTATTATTAAAAATGGATCTCAGAAAATGAGTTATCCTCTTATTAAATACATAGGAACGTTATGGGATTAGGGGAGAAGTCTTGGTTTGGATTCAAAGTTATTAAAGTAACAGACAGCAGTTTGTGAGGTTAGGTGACAGTTGCTCTAAATGTTTGGACCTGCGGTCCCACAGGGGTCAGTATTGGGACCAACATGTTTTATGACATATGTCACATATCAAAGGTATTGAAGCTTGTTCTTTCTGCGGATCACACTCATAGTTGTTGTTCGGGTGATGATTAACTACAAGATATGGTAACCATGGAAATGATCAAACTAAAAACCTGGTTTGATCAAAAATAAATTGTCACTAAATTTGAATAAAACTAAAGTAATGTTGTTTCACTGCAGAAGAAACAAACAAGTAAAAATACAGATAGATGGTGTGAATATTGAACAGGTTACTGAAAATAGATTTGTTGGGGTCATAATTGATGAAAAGCTTTGTTGGAAGGCAAACATTAAACATATACATCCCAAAAGGAGCATTGCAGTATTAAGTGAAGCCAAACAGGTCCTGGATTATAAAGCGCTTCACATTTTGTACTGTTCACTGGTCTCACCATACTTAAGTTACTGCGCTGAAGTTTGGGCCAATAATTACAAATCTAATGTACAGTCATTGTTTATTCTTCAGAAAAGAGCAATTTGCAACATCCATCATGCAGAGTACAGGGATCATTCAAATCCATTATTCTTACTGTCTCATTTACTGAAGTTTGCTGATCTGGTGGAATTTCAAATAGCTCAAACAATGTACGAAGCAAAAAACAACCAACTGCCTGCAAATATCCAAAACATGTTCAGTGTAAGAGAGGAGGGCTACAATCTAAGAGGTCAGACTTATTTCTAAACTGTTAGCGTGCGAACGATGAGGAGGAACTTTTGTATTTGTGTTTGTGGTGTGAGGCTATGCAGCAGTCTAAATGTGGAACTGAGGGAATGTCCAAACATTAAGATTTTTATAAAGAGGTACAAAGAAATGATCTTCAGTAGGTATAGGAATTAAGATGCTATTATTATATATGTATATTTATATGTATGTGTATTATATGTGATTTGGTTGTGTCCAAAAATGAGTGGATGACAATGGACTTGGTCCTTTGTGTACTATTATTTATATTACTTTGAGTTAATGGTGATAATATTTATGAAAGTGACAATGGTGGCAATGTGGTGATGATGATGATGATGATGATGATGATGATGATGGTAATAATAATAATGACTATAACGGTAATACTACGACTAGATAATTGATTCCAATGAGAGTCAATGTAAACCCTTCACAAGCATGTGACCTGAGGCTGCTCTCTGATTGGCTTCCTTCAGTTTTACAGGACACGCCCACTTTTATTGGCAGTGAATTGTTGTTTTATGTTTTTGATCTACTGTGATTGGACAGATGTATGATTATTGTACATTATAGAAAAACTGGTAAAAATAGTTACAAAAAGGGTCTCAGAAGAATCTAGAGTGGTAAAGTTATTTATAATTAAATAACAGTTGTATATTGAGATGTGGTGGAAATGACATTTGTTCAACGCAGGTCAGAAAAATTTACAAAATTAACAATTTGTGTTGTAATCTAAGTTTGTCCTCTTACAGATCTTAAAACTAGACAAACTATTTAAACTTAGGAGACTGTGTTAGGTGAGTTTTTAATAACTTTTTTTAATTCAAGTTCACAAGGCTAAAAGTGACCTAGTTGATGACACAATAACTAAAATATATATGGTGGTGTCTCTTTTTAAGCACATTAACTTATTGGTAACTTTACTTTAACTGTTGGTAACTTTAGGTGATGTGAGTGAAATGGACATTTTGTCATGTCTGATTATAATGTTTTATTCCTGTCTCTGTGGGTCAGAGATACCATACTGGGACACACCAGGGAACACTTCTCCTTTATAAACTACCTAGTTAGCGCCACCTTGCTGCTGGGGGACAGGTTTGAACATTTCCTGAGGATGCACTGAGCAACACCTTGAAGGCTGACCCGATGCTCAATGGAAGCAAGCTGAAGACAGAGTTTAGTCTCATCTACAGCAGGACGAGTTCAGAGCCTGTTGTGGTGCTGTGGATCTATTCCAGTTGTTTATGGAGAGAACAATGTTGAAGAAGTCTTCTCAGAGACTGTCACTTTCCTAAAGATCCTCATCACCCATGACCACAGCGGAAGCTGAGAAGTGCTTCTCAACCATGAAAAGAATTCAAACTTTTCTCAGAAACACCATCATGACCCAGGAGAGGCACTGGCCATGCTGTCAATGGTAAAGAGACTGGTGACTGACTTTAACCAGAGAGTCATTGAGAAGTTATGTTCAAGTAGTACTACCGGCTGTGTTTAGGCACCATTACAGTGTGTTGTGTTGTTTTTAAATTGGCTTTCCTTTCTTTCTTTTTAAATTTGATGAAGTGGTGCTATGGTTTGTTTGACACTAACCCTAGGACCCTCCACCAACAAACTGCCCCCCCCCCCCAAAAAAAAAAAAAAATGTTCACCAGCCGCCACTGATTATTTTCATCTCAAACTGTCGTCTGTTACAAACATTTTTGTCCAAATGCTCCAAACAGCTGAAGTCAGTATGAATGAATGAACTTTATCTGCAGGAGAGACATGAGGGACATTTTGGAGCAGGTAGCGCCACCATGTGGACATTTATAAAATATTTCTCTTTTAACTCCTGAACTGTGACGAACAGAAGGACATTTCTGTTTCATGGATTCATTGGTTGAAGATGAATGTGAGTTTAGGCCACGCCCATTTCTGACCAAACACATTTTCCATCACTTTGAACTTTTTTCACTTCTTTTACATATTTCATCCAGTTTTTCTCAAAGTTCTCATGAATCAAACTGAAAACACACTCACACTTCCTCACACCAGGTTTCAGTCTCTGCGGTCCACCATGGTCCATCCTGGAGGAAGAGACAAAGACACAATCAGCTTCATACACCTTCACTCATATCCACCATTAAACATGAACCAGAGTCCCTCAGTTAGTCAGAGTGTCTGTCCATCTGTCCATACCTGAGTGTGTCCACCTGTCTGTCCATACCTGAGTGTCCATCTATCCCTACCTGAGAGTGTCCACCTGTCTGTCCATACCTGAGAGTGTCCAGTCTCCAGTGTGGATCCTTCAGTCCAGCAGTCAGAAGCTTCTCTCCTGAGTCTCCTGGATGATTGTAGCTCAGGTCCAGCTCTCTCAGATGGGAGGGGTTGGAGTTCAGAGCTGAGGCCAGAGAAGCACAGCCTTCCTCTGTGATCAGACATCCTGACAGACTGAACACACACAACAGTTCATCTAATGAGATAAACAGTATTTTGTCCTTCAGGCCTTTATGTTCACACTCAGCGCCCCCTGCTGTATGTTGGTGTCATGCAGATACATTTTAGGTTAGTAGGAGAGAAAGCACATGTTCCTGCTGGAGGCTGCATTCTGATTTATGTTGAAGAAGAAATGCCTTTAAAGTTAAATATTGTTCCACAGAATATTTAAAGAAGATTTCAGAGAAATTTACTGATGTTTTAACTTAGTTCTTATTTTTCATTCCAACAATGTTCACTGTGTGATCACAATCATTTAATTAGGCAACTTAATATCTTCCGTCATATTATAATTTAATTTCATTCAGTGTTTAAACATTTAATTTGTATTTTATACGAAAAAAGTTAAATGTAAAGAAAATCATGTTCAACATTTCCTGAGCAGCAGATCTGCTTTTTATGTTCACCTGCATGTAGAGAACATGACAGTAATTCTGTGTTGTATATTTTCTGTTATTCTTTCCATTATATTAGACTTTCATGAATTAATGCACATTGAGTCTTCATTGAGTTTAAATGACAGAAACATAAATCCTGCCTCACATGTTGGTGTGGAAGGAGTTTTACTTACTGTATACTTGATGTTACATCACTTCAGCTCAGACAGTACACTAAATCTTTTCATCATAAACTCTTCATGTAAACTAAAAACTGAGGAGAAGCCAAAAATATGACTTTATATAGACAGTAATAAAAACTGACCTGAGAGTTTCCAGTCCACACATTCACAGATCCAATATATAAAGACAATAAAAGCTTGGTCGGTAAACTTTTATAGACGGTTGAATCCTGACCTGAAAGTTTCCAGTCCACAGTGTGGACTCTCCAGTCCAGCAGAAAGCTGCTTCACTCCTGAATCCTGCAGGTTGTTGTGACTCAGGTCCAGATCTCTCAGACTAGAGGACTGGGAGCTGAGAACTGAGGACAGAGCTGCACAGCTTCTCTCTGAGAGGTTACAGTCACTCAACCTGGAGAAGAATCAGCAGAACAAAAGAATTGCAAACATTACTTTTCTTCATTGAACAAAGATGAAACTACATTAATCTGGATAGTTCTGTGTGCACCTACAGAGCTTTGTTGGAGGCTTTGACCACTGGCAGCAGCCTCAGAAGAGCCTCCTCTGAAGCAGAGTATTTCTTCAGGTCAAACACATCCAGATCTTTTTCTGATGACAGTAAGATGAAGACCAGAGCTGACCACTGAGCAGGAGACAGTTTATCTGTGGAGAGACTTCCTGATCTCAGGTACTGTTGGATCTCCTCCACTAGAGAATGATCATTCAGTTCATTCAGACAGTGGAACAGATTGATGCTTCTCTCTGCAGACACATTCTCACTGATGTTCTCCTTGATGTACTCGACTGTTTCCTGATTGTTCTGTGAGCTACTTCCTGTCTGTGTCAGCAGACCTCGTAGGAGAGTCTGATTGGTCTGCAGTGAAAGACCCAGGAGGAAGCGGAGGAACAAGTCCAGGTGTCCATTTGGACTCTTTAAGGCCTCGTCCACAGCACTCTGGTAGAAACGTGTTGGTTCAGGTTTGTCTTTAAAGACTTTAGACCACCAGGATGTTGTTTGTTCTTCTGCCAGCAGATTGATTCCAGACTTGATGAATGTCAGATGGACATGAAGAGCAGCCAGAAACTCCTGAAGGCTCAGATGGACGAAGCAGAACACCTTGTCCTGGTACAGCCCTCTCTCCTCTTTAAAGACCTGTGTGAACACTCCTGAGTACACTGAGGCTGCTCTGATATCGATGCCACACTCTGTCAGGTCTGATTCATAGAAGATCAGGTGGCCTTTCTGCAGCTGCTCAAAAGCCAGTTTTCCCAGAGACTCAATCACCTTCTTGCTCTCTGGACTCCAGTGTGGATCTGTCTCAGTTCCTCCATCATACTTGACGTTCTTCAGTTTGGACTGAAGCACCAGGAAGTGGATGTACATCTCAGTCAGGGTCTTGGGCAGCTCTCCTCCCTCTCTGCTTTTCAACACATCCTCCAGAACTGTAGCAGTGATCCAGCAGAAGACTGGGATGTGGCACATGATGTGGAGGCTTCGTGATGTCTTGATGTGGGAGATGATGGTGCTGGCCTGCTCCTTATCTCTGAATCTCTTCCTGAAGTACTCCTCCTTCTGTGGGTCAGTGAACCCTCTGACCTCTGTCACCATGCCGACACACTCAGGAGGGATCTGATTGGCTGCTGCAGGTCGTGTGGTTATCCAGAGGCGAGCAGAGGGAAGCAGTTTCCCCCTGATGAGGTTTGTCAGCAGCACATCCACTGAGGTTGACTCTGTAACATCAGTCAGGATCTCAGTGTTGTGGAAGTCCAGAGGAAGTCGACACTCATCCAGACCGTCAAAGATGAACACAACCTGGAACTCTTCAAACCTGCAGATTCCTGCTTCTTTGGTTTCAGTAAAGAAGTGATGAACAAGTTCCACCAAGCTGTACTTTTTCTCTTTCAGCACATTCAGCTCTCTGAAAGTGAATGGAAATGTGAAGTGTATGTCCTGGTTGGCTTTGTCTTCAGCCCAGTCCAGAGTGAACTTCTGTGTTAAGACTGTTTTCCCAATGCCAGCCACTCCCTTTGTCATCACTGTTCTGATTGGTTCATCTCTTCCAGGTGAGGCTTTAAAGATGTCTTCTTGTCTGATTGTTGTTTCTGGTCTGTCTGGTTTCCTGGATGCTGTTTCAATCTGTCTGATCTCATGTTCATCATTGACCTCTGCAGTCCCTCCCTCTGTGATGTAGAGCGGTGTGTAGATCTGATTCAGAAGGGTTGGGTTTCCTGCTTTAGCGATCCCCTCAAACAGACACTGGAACTTCTTCTCCAGGTTAGACTTGAGTTTACGTCGACACTTTGCGGCACGAGCTCCTGAATGAACAAACAACAAATGAAATCAGTGAGTGGATCCTACAGAAAGTCTAGAAATCTGAATATGTACGTGTGTCTGTGTAGTTTTTCCTCCTCCTTCAGTTTTATTCAGCTCATCAGTGGAGGACAAACAACCTCTGATCTGATGCAGATGTGTGCAGCATATTAACAGCAGAGTTTGAAATATAAACCTCTCCCATGTTGCCTCCATTTCCTCTCCATCATGTTAAATCTGTTAAAATCCTCTTACTGCTCTGCAGACGCTCAGCCAGCTCCTCCTGCTTCATTCTCCTCAGGAAGTGCACTGTGATCTTCAGAAATGCGTCTCTGCTGCTCCTCCTCTGCTCTTCCTCCTCACCGTCCAACACCTCCTCATCCTCACTCTGACTCCCTAAGCATTCTGGGTCATCTGGACTCAGACCCCTCTGGACTCTCTTCAGCTCGTTCTTCACAAAAGTGACGATGTTCTCCTCCAGCAGCTGGAACAGAAAGATAAAGTGAACATTTCATTTAAACTGGTAGAACACAACATGTGATTCATGTGTCAGTCTGAAGGCCTGCTGGTCTAAACAGAGCAGCATGGACACTGTTAGGACCTGAATGCTACTTTAGTATTTCATCTGTGGTTGATGGAGTTAATAGTAAAAGGTGTGTTAGTACATGTACACACCATAAATATGGAGTCCAGCTGTGTTTGATGCTGCTGTGCAGACTGATCACTGGGAACCTCTGAGCTCTGCTGCTGAACTCTGTGGAGAAAACATCACGTTTAAGGACATTTAATGACTCAAATCTGCACTCAGCTTATTAAAGATGTTCTGTCATGATGACTAAATGAACTCCTGTAAATGCTGCTCTGATTACTGGATGTTAAATTCTTACTTTCCATCAGCAGGTTGTCCATCTTTAAACATAATAGGACGCTCCATAGACCGGTCACTCTTCATGGACACACAGCTGGGTTCAGGAGAGTCTGCTCTCTGCTGCTGCATCCTGATATGAATAAAGAAGTGAAAAAAACATGTAGTTAACACCAACGAACTGCTTCCCAGCTTCACTGAGTCTCTGCTGTCCAGAGGGAGCACTCTCCAACACCCCCTCTAAGGAGTCCAAGAAGGGTGGATACTCTGAACTGTGGTTTGGACCATAGGCACAAACAACATTCAGGATCTGTCCCCCCACCCGAAGGCTACCCTCTCGTCCACTGGGGTAAACTCCAACATACAGGCAACAAGCCGGGGGGCAATAAGTATTGCCACCCCTGCCCGGCGCCTTTCACCAGTGGCAACTCCAGAGTGGAAGAGAGTCGAGAAGACTGGTTCTGGAGCCCTTCCTATGCGTCGAGGTGGAGCCGACTATATCTAGCAGGAAATTCTCAACCTCGCCACCAGCTCAGGATCCTTCCCCACCAGAGAGGTGATGTTTCACGTCCCTAGAGCTAGCTTCTGCAGGTCTTCACCGCCCAGCTCACATTGCACCCTACCCCTTTAGCCCCTCCTACTGGTGGTGAGCCCACGGGAAGGGGGTTCCACGTTGTCTCTTCGGGCTGTGCCTGGCTCCAGGGAGGGGGGCCCCGGTGACCCACGTCCAGGCAGGGGAAACATAGAACCATTTATTGTACTCATCATAATGGGTCTTGTGAGCTGCACTTTGTCTGGTCCCTCCCCCCGGACCTGTTTGCCATGGGAGACCCTACCAGGGGCATAAAGCCCCCGACAACTGAGCTCCTAGGGTCATTGGGACACGCAAACCCCTTCACCACGATAAGGTAGGGAGGGGCCCAAACAGCCAACCAACCATTTTTAAGTTCTTACCTTCCATCAGCAGGTTGTCCATCTTTAAACAGAATAGGACGACCCATAGACCGGTCACTCTTCATGGACACACAGCTGGGTTCAGGAGAGTCTGCTCTCTGCTGCTGCATCCTGATACAAACAAACAACAAATCAAAGAGTTTAAAAAGATGAATGTTGAGCAGACTGTCAGCAGCTGAAGTTTTAGAAGCAGAATGAAAATCAGTAAGAAGACAGTGGATGAGAAACGTTCTCCTGTTCATCAAAATGTCATCTGATGAAAGATGCTGTCTCATCTTAGTTGATTAGTTGACTAATCAGTGGTTGAGCTCTTTGTTAACTCACAAAGTTAGTAGTTCATTCTGAGTTATTGTGACTTATTATTCAGTAGTTGAGTGTCAGATGTGACAGTGAGTGTGAATAATGATGGTGGAGTGATGTGAGTGGAGAACAGTGATGGACAGTTAGAGATCCTCATCTCACCTCTGAGCTTTGGTCTGGCTGTCATGTTCCCCACACAGAGAGCTTTTAGAGGGAGGGACTCCCTCCTCTCTGTCCTCACACTGATCCATAGCAGAGAAACACCTTCACACAAACACAACAACATGCTCATTCATTACAACCAGCTGCACATCACACAGGTCTGCACTGCTGTCTAACATCCTGTCATTATTCATTCCACCACCAGATGGAGCCAAAGTAACAAACTTTTTAAAGACTTTCACTGAGCTTTAATGTTTAATAACTTAGTTTCTGAATGTTCCACTGACTTTTCATTTGCCTGATTAAATAACTGAATATCATGAATGAAAAGATGTTTTCAACAGTATTTCTGTCACCTTCTTTTAACACATTTCATAGTATATTTATAGGAGCCTAAATGCTATTTTTTGGTTGATTAGTATTTGGATAATAATTTAAGTTTACATTTAAGAAGAGGTTGTTGTTAATTATGATAAAAATGGGTTATTTACATCATTTACAGGTGAACAGTTAATATTAATAAGTTACTATTTAATTCATTTCACTTAAAATGTGTGGATGTTTAGAGGTTAAAAAATCGCACATGTAACCTTTAATGCGGATTGATACGTGTGTGCGTTTTTCATGTGCAGCAGTCAGTCAGGTCAGTCGTCATGGAGTGGAGCCACACAGTTTTTTGACCTCTGCCTTTACCTCTGCCTTTACCTCTGCATTTACTCAGTATTTTCTAGATACTTTGCTCTGGCTTTTTTGATTTTCATCATGCTGGATTGTATCTTGCTTTATTTTTGGAGTAAACAATGAAAAGGAACGAAAGAATCGTGTGGAGTTTTTCTTTAGCCTTTGAAGTGGATGTTACGAGGGAGGAGAGCGTCAAGCTCATGGCTTCATTGATTAGGAACCTACATTAGTCAAAAAACTTGCTCTTCGTGGATTAATGGAACGTGGAACTGCCTGACGAAAACGGAGGACAGAAGAAGGAAATGTCACGGAGACTTTTGGAAAAGAAAAAGTCACAAGCTGCATGAGGGAGCTCCTCAGCCTGACGTCGGATCGTTAATTGACGCTCGTCAACTCGCCAGCGCATGTGAGTAAAAAGAAAAAAAAAGAAAAAAGAGGATTGTTGTTCGGCTGAATAACAAAGTGAGACTTTGTGGTGCTTTGGCATTTTTATTGAATAAACGTGGAAATACTGGCTTACTATGGATGAACAAGACAGTGAAAAAAGGACAATAAAAATGACTGAGAAGGCCATTGAACATCACAAAGCCAGGAAGGAGCAGGCACGCAGGTACAAGCTATCACAGATAACTAGCTTGACAAAACATATTGAACAATTAATGGAAGACGATGCAAATGTGGACACTGTAAAAAATAAGCTCCGTGTTGATTTTACTGGTTTGCATCAGGAATTTGTGAACCTTAATTCTGACCTTCAGAAATTAATGGATGAAGTGGAATTTGTGGATGATCAAAGGAGCTGGTTTGATCCAAAGATTAAAATAATGGATGTCTTTTTCTGGAAATGTGAGGATTGGATGAAAGATGTTTTGAAACGTGTTGAGCAGGCTGAAGAGTGTGACAGACAGGTAACACCTGCAGACAGTAGGTCTACATCAACAAAAGTGACCACTAGAAGTCGAAGTAAAGCTACATCACAGAGTGGAAGCTCACTTTCATCAGCGTCCTCAGTCAGATTAAAGGCGGAAATGGAGCAAGCATCATTAAGAGCAAAGGCTGCAGCTTTACGGGAGAAACTGGCAATAGAGCAGGAAGAAGCAGACTGGCATGCAGAGAAAAAGCAGCGAGAGGCCCAACAAAAAAGAATCGAAGCTTCAATAAAAGCTAGAAAAGAAATGCATGCAATGCAAACTGCACTGGCTGAGTCTGATGCTAAAATGGAGGTCTTACAAAAATATGAGAACGTACAAGAAGATAGTAGCACAGTTAAAACTTATGATAAGGATGGTAAAACAGACACAAAACTCACCGTTCAACCACTATCAAGACCCACCTTACCAGCACCCAGGATTAAACAAAATACTCCAGCAGCAACTGATCAATTGGTCAGTCTGCACCAAAGACCGAAATTAAAGACCCACAGGGACCAGTGCTCGATGGGCTATGCCAAGCCATCTCTCAGCAAGCCAACGTGACAGAGTATCTCGTGAAGAGTCACAAAGCATCTCGACTTCCTGATCTGAAGATCCAAACATTTACAGGAGACCAACTGGAATACAACTCCTTTATTAGGGCCATTGAACACGGGATTGAAGGCCGCACAGGTGACAATCGTGATCGTCTTCAATTTTTGCTACAGTATACAAGTGGACAACCACACGAGTTGGTTAAGAGCTGCATCCACATGGAGTCTTCGGCAGGATATACTAAAGCAAAACAAATGTTAAAGGAGTTCTTTGGTGATGACTTCAAGATAGCGGAAGCATACATAAAAGAGGCTTTGGATTGGCCCACAATCAAGCCAGAAGATGGAGTTTCGCTTCAATCCTTCGCATTGTTCTTAACAGGCTGCTCTAACACAATGACCGATATTAGCTACATGGAAGACTTGGACAACACAGCTAATATAAAGGCACTGGCAAACAAACTTCCATATAAGCTCAAGGAGTCTTGGAGAAAATCCGCTTGCGACCTGCAAGAAAGAACAAAGAAAAGAGTTAAGTTCAAGGATTTTGTTGACTTTGTGAATCATCAAGTTAAGTATCTTCTGCATCCACTCTATGGAAACATAAAGGAAAACACAATAAACACGAAAGATCCTGTAAAACAGAAACCGAAACCACAATACTCAGAGACATTCAAGTCAAGAAAAGTGTTCACAACAGTCGTTGTGCCTCCCAGGATGGAAAATGAAAAACAGACAGTAGCAAAAACACAACCTGTCTCAGTCGACAGTTTCAGCAAACCTTGTGTTTATTGTACTGGAGAGCAACACAGTCTCACAGTTTGCAAGAAATTCAAGAGCAAGCAACATAAAGACAAGATTGGTTTCTTGAGGAGCAAAGGTTTGTGTTTTGCATGTTTAAAGCATGGTCATATGAGCAGCAGCTGCAAACAGAAACTTCAATGTGAAGAATGCTCCAGACTGCATCCCACACCATTGCACATTATCATCAAAGACTCAAGAGAAGAAGCAGGAAAGGACTATTGTGAACAGCAATCTGTTTCTAGTGCCCTTGTACAAACGGCTTTTGGAGTCACAGGGGCCGGTAAAGACGATTGTGTTCTTTCGATCATTCCAGTGTGTGTCAAGGCACAAAAAGGAACCAAAGCAGTGACAACGTATGCGTTTTTGGATCCCGGTAGCTCGGCTACTTTCGCTACAGAGTCCCTGATAAACCAACTGAACATGAATGGACGCAATGTAAGCATCTCATTGCGAACTATGGGGAATGAATCGATCGTGAACACGCGCATTGTGGCTGGTTTGGAGATCAGCAGTTTGGACAGCAACCAGTTTGTTGAACTTTCTGAGGTGTATTCACAAAAGGACATTCCCGTGACTAAGGACAATATTCCCCGTCAAGAGGATATTGACAGTTGGCCCCACCTAAAGGAGGTGAAAATCCCCACTATCCAAGCAGAAGTTGGATTGCTCATAGGAGCAAATGTTCCCAAGGCGATGGAGCCGCTTCAAGTGGTCAACAGCGTGGACAATGGACCATACGCCGTCAGGACTATATTAGGCTGGACAGTGAACGGACCACTCAGAGGTGGAAGTGACATGGTGGAGGCAAACACACTGACAGGAATTACTGCAAACAGAATCTCAGTAGCCAAGCTTGAAGAGCTCTGGCAGCTACAATTCAAGCAGGACTTTCCTGATGCTGGACAAGACGAAGACATCGAAATGTCTAAAGATGACCATCAGTTTATCAACATGGTGTCACAGTCTGCTGTACTTAAAGACGGTCATTACGACGTTTGTCTTCCAGTGAGGAAGAAATGTTTGCGCATGCCGAACAACAGAGCAGTTGCGGAGCAACGTGCATTGAACTTACGGAAGAGGTTCTCAAAAGACGGCAAGTTCTATGGAGAATACGTGGCTTTCATGGACGACCTGCTCAAGAAAGGTTACGCAGTGAAGCTTGATGGTGATGAGCGTGAACCTGCTGAGGGGCGAACGTGGTATCTGCCTCACCATGGAGTCAGACATCCAACCAAGCAGAAGTTGCGCGTCGTGTTTGACTGTGGCGCCAGCTTCCGAGGAATGTCATTAAACCAGCAGCTCCTACAGGGTCCGGACCTTACAAGCTCGCTGGTCGGGGTCCTCATGAGGTTCCGCCAGGAGGCTGTGGCGGTCATGGCTGACGTGGAGGCCATGTTCCACCAAGTCAGAGTGAGTAACGAAGACACAGATCTCCTCAGATTTCTATGGTGGCCCGACGGCAACTATGAGCTGGATCTCGTTGAACATAAGATGCTGGTCCATATCTTCGGCGCAACATCTTCGCCAAGTGTCGCCAACTTTGCACTTCAGAAATGTGCAACAGATTTTGCAGAGGAGTTTGGACAAGAGACGGCTAAAACAGTTAGGAAAATTTTTTATGTAGACGACTGTCTTAAGTCGGCTTCTGATGAAGATACAGCCATCACTCTGTGCGCTGAGTTGAGAAGCATGTTGGCAAAAGGAGGATTCCGACTGACAAAGTGGTCAAGCAACAACAGGAAGCTGCTTAACTCAATCCCGGAAGAGGAAAGAGCTCAAGGGTTTCAAGATCTGGACTTAGATGAGGACAATCTGCCAATGGAGAGAGCATTGGGCATCCAGTGGTGTGCCGAATCAGATCAGTTCAGGTTCAAGATCAA
Organism: Scomber scombrus; assembly: GCF_963691925.1. Lineage (NCBI taxonomy): Eukaryota > Metazoa > Chordata > Actinopteri > Scombriformes > Scombridae > Scomber > Scomber scombrus. The sequence goes on along the minus strand of NC_084974.1, from coordinate 34,304,374 downwards.
CCTCAAAGATCGACCACACACTAGGAGAGGCCTGCTTTCCTTGGTCAGTTCGATTTTTGATCCGCTGGGCTTTCTCGCTCCAGTAATATTGCCCGCGAAAAGAATCCTGCAGGATTTATGTCGGCAGAAGTATAACTGGGATGAAGACCTGCCAGACACTGTGGTCAAAAGTTGGAATAAGTGGATCTCAAGTTTGCCACAGCTTGAGAAATTTGGAGTTGACAGATGTGTCAAGTCGAAGCAGTTTGGTGCGCCAGTCTTCGCGCAGCTTCATCACTTTGCTGACGCGAGTGAAGATGCCTACGGAACCACAACCTACTTACTGCTGCGCTTTTCAGCTGGTGAAACTCAATCCATCTTGATCCTGGTAAAGACAAGGGTCGCGCCCTTGAAGTCCCCAACTATTCCCAGGATGGAATTGACTGCGGCCACAGTCGCAATAAAAATGGACAAGCTTCTGAGGAAAGAGCTTGAGTTGGAGCTTCATAAATCGATCTTTTGGACCGATAGCACGGCTGTGCTAAAGTACTTGAACAGTGAGAGCACCAGATTCAAGACGTTCGTTGCAAACAGGGTTTCAGCAATCCTGGATCACTCTCAGACATCTCAGTGGAGATACATCAACACCACTCTGAATCCCGCTGATCTCGTCTCAAGAGGACAGACTGTGGAAGCGTTTTTGAAAAATGAGAGCTGGCTTTCAGGACCAAGTTTCTTGCTCAGCTCACAAGACCAGTGGCCTAAAAATCCAGATCCTGGCATGCTGGATATCAACGACCCAGAGGTCAAAAGAGTGACTCAAGTGCATGTCATTCAGGCACAAGAGCTCGAGGATTCCATGGATCAGTGGATGAACCACTACTCTTCCTGGACAGCGTTGAAGCGTGTTGTGGGATGGTTTCTGAAACTTAAGGATTTACTGAAAGAGCTAAAGGAAAAGAGAAAGGAACTACAAGCAGTAGACGGAGAAAGCAGGATGACGGAATTCAAGAAAGCCGTTAAAGGAAAGTATCTGACTTGTGACGACTTGACTGAAGCAGAAACAGAAATTGTGAAGTATTGTCAGAAGCGAAGTTTCAAAGAAGATTTGGCTGCGTTAAAGGAGCATCAAAGAGTAAAGAAAAGTAGCTCACTCTTTAAGTTGAATCCAGTACTCCAAGATGGAGTTATGAGAGTCGGCGGAAGGTTGAGCCGCGCGGCGATGCCTGATAACTCCAAGCAGCCAGCCATCTTGCCTAAGGATTCACATATCACAAGGCTTGTGTTAAGACACATTCATGACATTACAGCTCACGCTGGAAGGAATCACATGTTGGCTCAGCTACGGCAGCGATTCTGGATCCCTGGAGCCAATGGAGCCATCAGAAGGTTCCTGTCCAAGTGCGTTGTCTGTAAAAGACTACATGGAGCCGCAGGCAAGCAGCTCATGGCAGATCTACCTACATGCAGGGTCCTGCCAGACGATCCTCCTTTTACAAGAGTCGGCGTCGACTACTTCGGTCCGTTCCTAGTGAAAAGAGGAAGAGTCCAAGTAAAGAGATACGGCGTTATCTTCACATGTCTTGCTATACGAGCCGTGCATCTGGAAGTTGCATCATCACTCGACACCGATGCCTGTCTTAACGCAATCAGAAGATTCCTTGCCAGAAGAGGACAAGTCAGAGAGATGTATTCAGATAATGGAACCAACTTTCGGTCAGCCGACAGTGAGTTGAGGAAATCGATCAAGGAATGGAACACCAGCAGGATTGAGAAACACTTGCAGCAGAGAGGTGTTCAGTGGAACTTCAACCCGCCGGCAGGTTCTCACCACGGAGGCAGCTGGGAGCGGTTAATCCGTTCAGTCAGAAAAATCTTGAACATCACAGTTAAGGAGCAATTGTTGGACGAGGAGGGTCTCCATACCTTACTTTGTGAAGCTGAGGCGGTCATAAACAGCAGGCCCATCACAAAGGCATCAACAGACCTCTACGATTTAGAGGCCCTCACACCCAACCACCTGTTGTTGCTCAAAGTCAAACCCGAGTTACCACCAGGAGTATTTGATAAGGATGACCAATACGTTAATCGCAGATGGAGACAGATTCAGTACCTCGCGGATGTCTTCTGGAAGCGCTGGTGCAAAGAATATCTGACACAGCTCCAAGAACGTCAGCGATGGTCTTCACCTGGAAGAAACTTCTGTGTCGGCGATGTAGTGTTGATCGTGGACGATACGTCACCCAGAAATTCCTGGCCACTTGGAAGGATTGTGGAGACTTTTCCTGATGGCAACGGGCTTGTTCGTCAGGTTAAAGTGAAGACCAAGACCAACGAGCTTTGTCGCCCTATAACAAAGCTTTGTCTTCTTCAGGAATCAGAGGATAACTGATGGACTGTTATGAAGATCTCATCTTCAATGGGACTAAGAACAGCAAGCGTCTTTCAAAAAGTGATGTTATAAATGTGTTATAATAAATGTTATTCAGGCTCCTTTAATTTAAGTTGACACTTTTGGAGTAATTGTTTCAAGGACATTGATAACAATTAGGGGCCGGTAATATAGGAGCCTAAATGCTATTTTTTGGTTGATTAGTATTTGGATAATAATTTAAGTTTACATTTAAGAAGAGGTTGTTGTTAATTATGATAAAAATGGGTTATTTACATCATTTACAGGTGAACAGTTAATATTAATAAGTTACTATTTAATTCATTTCACTTAAAATGTGTGGATGTTTAGAGGTTAAAAAATCGCACATGTAACCTTTAATGCGGATTGATACGTGTGTGCGTTTTTCATGTGCAGCAGTCAGTCAGGTCAGTCGTCATGGAGTGGAGCCACACAGTTTTTTGACCTCTGCCTTTACCTCTGCCTTTACCTCTGCATTTACTCAGTATTTTCTAGATACTTTGCTCTGGCTTTTTTGATTTTCATCATGCTGGATTGTATCTTGCTTTATTTTTGGAGTAAACAATGAAAAGGAACGAAAGAATCGTGTGGAGTTTTTCTTTAGCCTTTGAAGTGGATGTTACGAGGGAGGAGAGCGTCAAGCTCATGGCTTCATTGATTAGGAACCTACAATATTATTATATGGCTTTTATTACCTGTTCATCACTAACCGTCCCACCTGTGAAACAAACTCTTTCTGTTGTAACTGTGGATTAGTTATTATAATAACTGTCATAATGTTTGTCAGGTTCAAGATGACTGAATGAGGTGACCTTTGATATGACCAATTAAATGAATCAAACACATAAATACTGACTTTAAGAAACAGTTTTACACAAACAACAGTCAATCACTTTAGTCTATTTATCTAAAGTTTAGTACAATGAATGTCATCGTACCCAAACCCTTTAACAGCCAGGTTCAGTTGTTGGGCAGGGTGCTGAACCATTTGAAAATGACCCAGAAGATCTTATTTTCCCTGAAGGGAAACTTGGCTTGCAGACGGGTTTAAAAATAAACAACTATCAAAAACATCTAAAAGACATAATCACATGACAGACCAATCACAAGCAACAATCAAGTCTGGCTGAATTGAAACACTAAGAAAAGAATGTAAAACTGTGAGGGTTATCGCTCTGGGGACAAAGGAGGTTCTGGTCCTGTTCTAGAGGGGAGAGAGGTGGCTTACACAGTCTAGTACAGACCTAGCTTTTATTAACCCCAACCCTTACCAGCTACCTTCACAACGTGGCCCACTGACTGAAATGCTACCAAACCAGGCGATGAAAGAAAAAGTCAGCACAGATTCAGTAGAAGATAAAACAGAGACATCAGTTTCTTGTCCACATTAAAAGAATTCAGCTTCTCAAGAAGTACAAACGTTGTTGTTCCTTCCTACAGACAGCCTGAGAGTTAACATCCAGGTGGCTCAGTAGAAGATTGAGCATCCTCAACTCCCCTACCTGCATCCTCCACCCCCCTACCTGCATCCTCAACCCCCCTACCTGCATCCCCAACTCCCCTACCTGCATCCTCAACCCCCCTACCTGCATCCTCATCTCCCCTACCTGCATCCTCAACCCCCCTACCTGCATCCTCAACTCCCCTACCTGCATCCCCTACCTGCATCCTCAACTCCCCTACCTGCATCCTCATCTCCCCTACCTGCATCCTCAACCCCCCTACCTGCATCCTCAACCCCCCTACCTGCATCCTCATCTCCCCTACCTGCATCCTCAACCCCCCTACCTGCATCCTCAACTCCCCTACCTGCATCCCCTACCTGCATCCTCAACTCCCCTAACTGCATCCTCAACCCCCCTACCTGCATCCTCAACTCCCCTACCTGCATCCTCAACCCCCCCACCTGCATCCTCATCTCCCCTACCTGCATCGTCAACCCCCCTACCTGCATCCTCAACCCCCCTACCTGCATCCCCTACCTGCATCCTCAACTCCCCTAACTGCATCCTCAACCCCCCTACCTGCATCCTCAACTCCCCTACCTGCATCCTCAACCCCCCCTACCTGCATCCTCATCTCCCCTACCTGCATCCTCAACCCCCCCACCTGCATCCTCATCTCCCCTACCTGCATCGTCAACCCCCCTACCTGCATCCTCAACCCCCCTACCTGCATCCCCTACCTGCATCCTCAACTCCCCTAACTGCATCCTCAACCCCCCTACCTGCATCCTCAACTCCCCTACCTGCATCCTCAACCCCCCCTACCTGCATCCTCAACTCCCCTACCTGCATCCTCAACCCCCCCTACCTGCATCCTCAACCCCCCTACCTGCATCCTCAACCCCCCTACCTGCATCCCCTACCTGCATCCTCAACCCCCCTACCTGCATCCTCAACTCCCCTACCTGCATCCTCAACCCCCCTACCTGCATCCTCAACCCCCCTACCTGCATCCTCAACTCCCCTACCTGCATCCTCATCTCCCCTACCTGCATCCTCAACCCCCCTACCTGCATCCTCAACCCCCCTACCTGCATCCTCAACTCCCCTACCTGCATCCTCATCTCCCCTACCTGCATCCTCAACCCCCCTACCTGCATCCTCAACCCCCCTACCTGCATCCTCATCTCCCCTACCTGCATCCTCAACCCCCCTACCTGCATCCTCAACCCCCCTACCTGCATCCTCAACTCCCCTACCTGCATCCTCATCTCCCCTACCTGCATCCTCAACCCCCCTACCTGCATCCTCAACCCCCCCCTACCTGCACCCTCAACCCCCCTACCTGCATCCTCAACTCCCCTACCTGCATCCTCAACCCCCCCTAACTGCATCCTCAACCCCCCTACCTGCATCCTCAACCCCCCTACCTGCATCCCCTACCTGCATCCTCATCTCCCCTACCTGCATCCTCAACCCCCCTACCTGCATCCTCAACTCCCCTACCTGCATCCCCTACCTGCATCCTCAACCCCCCTACCTGCATCCTCAACTCCCCTACCTGCATCCTCAACCCCCCTACCTGCATCCTCAACTCCCCTACCTGCATCCTCAACCCCCCCCTACCTGCATCCTCATCTCCCCTACCTGCATCCTCAACCCCCCTACCTGCATCCTCAACCCCCCTACCTGCATCCCCTACCTGCATCCTCAACTCCCCTACCTGCATCCTCAACCCCCCTACCTGCATCCTCAACTCCCCTACCTGCATCCTCATCTCCCCTACCTGCATCCTCAACCCCCCTACCTGCATCCTCAACCCCCCTACCTGCATCCTCATCTCCCCTACCTGCATCCTCAACCCCCCTACCTGCATCCTCAACCCCCCCTACCTGCATCCTCAACTCCCCTACCTGCATCCTCAACCCCCCTACCTGCATCCTCAACTCCCCTACCTGCATCCTCAACCCCCCTACCTGCATCCCCTACCTGCATCCTCAACCCCCCTACCTGCATCCTCAACTCCCCTACCTGCATCCTCAACCCCCCTACCTGCATCCTCAATCCCCCCCCTACCTGCACCCTCAACCCCCCTACCTGCATCCTCAACTCTCCTACCTGCATCCTCAACCCCCCTACCTGCATCCTCAACCCCCCCTACCTGCATCCTCAACCCCCCTACCTGCATCCTCAACCCCCCTACCTGCATCCCCTACCTGCATCCTCATCTCCCCTACCTGCATCCTCAACCCCCCTACCTGCATCCTCAACTCCCCTACCTGCATCCTCAACCCCCCTACCTGCATCCCCTACCTGCATCCTCAACCCCCCTACCTGCATCCTCAACTCCCCTACCTGCATCCTCAACCCCCCTACCTGCATCCCCTACCTGCATCCTCAACCCCCCCTACCTGCATCCTCACCTCCCCTACCTGCATCCTCAACCCCCCCCTACCTGCATCCTCAACCCCCCTACCTGCATCCTCAACTCCCCTACCTGCATCCTCAACCCCCCTACCTGCATCCTCAACCCCCCTACCTGCATCCTCAACTGCCCTACCTGCATCCTCAACTCCCCTACCTGCATCCTCAACCCCCCTACCTGCATCCCCTACCTGCATCCTCAATCCCCCTACCTGCATCCTCAACCCCCCTACCTGCATCCCCTACCTGCATCCTCAACTCCCCTACCTGCATCCTCAACCCCCCTACCTGCATCCTCAACTCCCCTACCTGCATCCTCATCTCCCCTACCTGCATCCTCAACCCCCCTACCTTCATCCTCAACCCCCCTACCTGCATCCTCATCTCCCCTACCTGCATCCTCAACCCCCCTACCTTCATCCTCAACCCCCCTACCTGCATCCTCATCTCCCCTACCTGCATCCTCAACCCCCCTACCTGCATCCTCAACCCCCCCTACCTGCATCCCCTACCTGCATCCTCAACCCCCCTACCTGCATCCTCAACTCCCCTACCTGCATCCTCAACCCCCCTACCTGCATCCCCTACCTGCATCCTCAACCCCCCTACCTGCATCCTCAACTCCCCTACCTGCATCCTCAACCCCCCTACCTGCATCCTCAACCCCCCCCTACCTGCATCCTCAACTCCCCTACCTGCATCCTCAACCCCCCTACCTGCATCCTCAACCCCCCCCTACCTGCACCCTCAACCCCCCTACCTGCATCCTCAACTCCCCTACCTGCATCCTCAACCCCCCTACCTGCATCCTCAACCCCCCCTACCTGCATCCTCAACCCCCCTACCTGCATCCTCAACCCCCCTACCTGCATCCTCAACTCCCCTACCTGCATCCTCATCTCCCCTACCTGCATCCTCAACCCCCCTACCTGCATCCTCAACCCCCCTACCTGCATCCTCATCTCCCCTACCTGCATCCTCAACCCCCCTACCTGCATCCTCAACCCCCCTACCTGCATCCCCTACCTGCATCCTCAACCCCCCCCTACCTGCATCCTCATCTCCCCTACCTGCATCCTCAACCCCCCTACCTGCATCCTCAACCCCCCTACCTGCATCCCCTACCTGCATCCTCAACTCCCCTACCTGCATCCTCAACCCCCCTACCTGCATCCTCAACCCCCCTACCTGCATCCTCAACTCCCCTACCTGCATCCTCAACCCCCCTACCTGCATCCTCATCTCCCCTACCTGCATCCTCAACTCCCCTACCTGCATCCTCAACCCCCCTACCTGCATCCTCAACCCCCCTACCTGCATCCTCATCTCCCCTACCTGCATCCTCAACTCCCCTACCTGCATCCTCAACCCCCCTACCTGCATCCTCAACCCCCCTACCTGCATCCTCAACTCCCCTACCTGCATCCTCAACCCCCCTACCTGCATCCTCAACCCCCCTACCTGCATCCTCAACCCCCCTACCTGCATCCTCAACTCCCCTACCTGCATCCTCAACCCCCCTACCTGCATCCTCAACTCCCCTACCTGCATCCTCAACCCCCCTACCTGCATCCTCAACCCCCCTACCTGCATCCTCAACCCCCCTACCTGCATCCTCATCTCCCCTACCTGCATCCTCAACTCCCCTACCTGCATCCTCATCTCCCCTACCTGCATCCTCAACCCCCCTACCTGCATCCCCTACCTGCATCCTCAACCCCCCTACCTGCATCCTCATCTCCCCTACCTGCATCCTCAACTCCCCTACCTGCATCCTCATCTCCCCTACCTGCATCTTCAACCCCCCTACCTGCATCCCCTACCTGCATCCTCAACCCCCCTACCTGCATCCTCAACTCCCCTACCTGCATCCTCAACCCCCCTACCTGCATCCTCAATCCCCCCCCTACCTGCACCCTCAACCCCCCTACCTGCATCCTCAACTCCCCTACCTGCATCCTCAACCCCCCTACCTGCATCCTCAACCCCCCGTACCTGCATCCTCAACCCCCCTACCTGCATCCTCAACCCCCCTACCTGCATCCCCTACCTGCATCCTCATCTCCCCTACCTGCATCCTCAACCCCCCTACCTGCATCCTCAACTCCCCTACCTGCATCCTCAACCCCCCTACCTGCATCCTCATCTCCCCTACCTGCATCCTCATCTCCCCTACCTGCATCCTCAACTCCCCTACCTGCATCCTCATCTCCCCTACCTGCATCCTCAACCCCCCTACCTGCATCCCCTACCTGCATTCTCAACCCCCCTACCTGCATCCTCATCTCCCCTACCTGCATCCTCAACTCCCCTACCTGCATCCCCTACCTGCATCCTCAACCCCCCTACCTGCATCCCCTACCTGCATCCTCAACCCCCCTACCTGCATCCTCATCTCCCCTACCTGCATCCTCATCTCCCCTACCTGCATCCTCAACCCCCCTACCTGCATCCCCTACCTGCATCCTCAACCCCCCTACCTGCATCCTCAACCCCCCTACCTGCCCTATAGGCAAACTGCATAGGACTCTTGCTAGCAGTGCAACCTTAACCAAAGGACTTCATAACTAGTGAGGTCAGAGCTACTGGCCTAAAGTCATGATATTGTTTTTTGGTACCGGAACAATAGTGGATTCTTTCCATACTGCTGGAACCTATTAGAACTATTAAACATACTGGTGAATACACCACTAAGTTGCTCAGAACAATGTTTCAGTATTTACCTGAGTTCTTATTGCACTTGTTTTTCTTTAACACAGCCTTGACATCATCCTGAGTAAATGAAAGGGGGCTTGACTCAGAGCCAGCTGGTCCTCTCCATAATTCATCAGTTTCATCTGAAAAATCATAAATATCAAAGCGTGAATAAAAGGCATTTAATGCTTCAGATAGGTCACTATTTCTCTCATAACCTGAGATTTGAAAAGGCTTATTTCATGTTTTGTGCTGATTTGTCGTCGTGTGTGTGTGTGTGTGTGTGTGTGTGTGTGTGTGTGTGTGTGTGTTTAATATGTAAAACAACACATATCAGCGGTTACCTGGATGATTCCTGCCTTTCTGAAACGCCTCTGTTAATGAAGGTGTGTTATCTGTCTGCTCTCTCTCCTCACCTCATGTCTCTTGTACCTCATCATGACTTTGGGTGGGAGTTGTTTAAATGCTTTACTAGATTTGTGGTATTTGCCACAGTATCTCAGTTTTGTCACATATATCACATTTTGATTCGGTGCTATTGTAACTTATTGTTTTATACTGAGTGTTTCTGGGCAGACAGCTTAGAGTCATTTTATGTTTCTTCCGGTTTAGTATTTACAGTGTATATGTGGGAGGTTTTATTTTGGAGGGGTGGAGCGGAAGTGTATGTTGTGTGCTGCAATGGACGAAAAAGGAGAAGTGAAGAAGAGTAAAGGAGCGCACGTCCTGTTCAACAGCTCCGTGTTTTATAGTCTAAAGACAAATAACTCCACACAACGTTTCAGACGGAGTATTAGGGCCACGTGAGGAAAAAACATTTAAACATTAAAATGAAATGTGGAGAATAAAGTTGAAATATCCTGCAGACTTTAATCTGAGCGTGTCAGTGAAACCGGCTCCTAGAAAACTTAAACCAAGAAACCTAAAGATGATCAAATCCCACAATCCCACAGTTTGACATGTTTATAACATATATATCATGTTTCCAGATCTAAATCTAAATGAGTTTAACTTCCACTTTAAGACTGAAACACTGAACAATAAACAAGATCATTGTCTGATATTTAGTTTTTATGCAGGATGAACTTGATGAAGTCGCAGACCTGAAGAGACTGGAGCTTTATTCTCATTACACAGAAACACACATGGAGAAGGTCCACGTTACACCTTCTCCCTCCTAAATAACAGTCACTTCTTCACATTCATGTGTATTTTTATTTATTATACACAAAATGTATTATTGCATATTACTGCTAAACAGCTGTTGTCTTGGGAACATTAACAGCTGTGGTCAGTTATGGACTAGTAACAGAAACTCTCATCCTCTCATCATCCTTTCTTCCTCTATCTATCCTCTCTTCTATCCATCTTTGTTAAACTCCTCCCTCCATCTTCCTCTTGTTCCATCTATCCCCAACCCAGCGGCTCATTACCTTACCCCAGAGCTACCATTGTGACTTTATTAGTCCCCACAGCTAACATGGTGCACTGTTATGCTAGGTTAATGACCTCATGTTGTAGCTCATAGATACCACAATTGATTCATAATACACATTTAAAATGATCTATTTTGGTCACACATCATAAGCAAGTATCCACTGAAATACAGCAACCAGTGTTATACTAGAAACACACAAAAAGGACATCTCTGAATTTATATGGAGCTCATAACTCCTGATGATTTAGATAGAGCTCAAGAACTGCACCAAGCTTTAAATAATGACAAGAAAAGACAAAGAAAGTGAAAGTAAAGAAAAAGGATCAGAAACAAAGGCCCGTACTCTAACCAAACTGTGACAAACTATATTCCACTTGGAGATGGTCCTATAACAATAAATATAAAATGAGGCTAGAATCAGTGAGTTTAGTGTCCTGATACCGATATGGATGCTTTTACATTTTAAATCAAACCAAACAAAAAGAACCAATAATACTCGTCAGTGTTGAGCCTGAACGCGTTCAACGTGAACTGATCGTTCTGTATTTCTGCCTGATGAACGTTATTGTGAACGCGTTCATTCTGGCGTTAGTGAACGGCTCTCTCTCACAGTTTAACTTGGTTCAAGAGAGAAAACCCGGCTAAAACACACCGTAAACAGCCTTAACATGTAGCGGGAATAAAACCCAATCTGGCAACAGCAGCCAGCACAGAGTCGCACCGCCGCATGCGCCATCACAATGCGAAGCATGGAGGCAAAAACACATGAAGGCAGCAGAGCAGCTCTACCTCAGACCATTAATACAGCATCTTCGTATGATTACTGACAACTATTTACAAATCAGACGCATAGTTTCAGTGTTAAAACTGATCAAATAATTGCTGTCTGTGGTTCTATATGAGCTGTGGCAATCATTTAGAAAATAATAGCTCGCAGCAACAGATTGGAAACAAAAGAACTATGAACTAGTTCAACATGTTGAATTATGAACTATGAACTGAACTAGTTCATTTTAAAATGTGTGAACTGAACTTTGAACTAGTTCATGTAGGAAGTGAACTTTCCATCACTGTCCGTCGCACATTTCTGCAACCAGCAGCTGACTTTGTTCCTGTGTGTCTAACTACAGCCGGTCTCTGAACATTATATTAGATTTAATAATCTGATGAAATGATTATTTAAAGATGAACTATTAGGATGGAAACATGTATATTTAGGTATCGATCCGCCATCACTAATAACTAGCAGCCAAACCAGCGGCCTGCTTAATGTCGTGATGACTGATCATTATATCTGCAATCAGTTCTCTGGAAAGCTTCATTACAGTGTGCATATACGGAGAGATGTCTCTGCTTTCTACAGGGTTAAATACATTTCTCACTTTACATCATATTCATCATATTGTTATTAATACACTGCCTACCTCTTCCTCGCGCTGCTTCTCTTCCGTGTTTGCAGACAGGTGAAAGAGAGAGAGAGACGTGACGCTCCTCTGCTTCTGAAGACGGAAACTCAAGTTAAACAAGATCAATACAACAAGTAACAGCGAAACATATTTATACCAATAAATCACACAACTATACATACTATCATTTTAAAAATACACGTAACTTATTGAAATCAAACATAAGTACCAAAGACAAATCACCAGTGTTTGTCTCAGCTCTTCCTCTTTTGTCTTCCTCTTCCTGGGTTTGCAGGATCTGCGTGTTTTAGTGTAAATAAATATGAAATGATGGTCTGCTTGCCTCTGATTTACTGTAACACCATAACACACTATTAGAAGAACAAACTGTTTATGTGAAATAACTCAAAGACACATTAGCTTTTATTTAAGCTGCATTTTGACACTTTATCGTTTATTCTGTATATTTGTGCTCATTTAGTTTTTACTCACAATTAATGCTCAAGGAGATACTGAGACTTACTTTATTTTTCTTTTCTTTTAACACTGCCAAAGAATGAGATCAACCAATAATAACCTAAATAAAATAAAAAGTGACAGATGTAATAATGTACATTGTTAGCATTGTAAGGTTATAGTTTTATCTTGTGTTTTAAATGTAGTTTAGTCAGCTGCAGCACTGTGAGAAGAGTTCTTTGTGTTTCTAATGTTAATCTAACAGCAGCTGTAGTGGTGGTGTAGTTACTGCAGGGCTCCAGCAGGGGGAGCGGTGGTGTAGTTACTGCAGGGCTCCAGCAGGGGGAGTGTTGTTGTAGTTACTGCAGGGCTCCAGCAGGGGGAGCGGTGGTGTAGTTACTGCAGGGCTCCAGCAGGGGGAGCGGTGGTGTAGTTACTGCAGGGCTCCAGCAGGGGGAGCGGTGGTGTAGTTACTGCAGGGCTCCAGCAGGGGGAGCGGTGGTGTAGTTACTGCAGGGCTCCAGCAGGGGGAGAGGTGGTGTAGTTACTGCAGGGCTCCAGCAGGGGGGGCGGTGGTGTAGTTACTGCAGGGCTCCAGCAGAGCGGTGGTGTAGTTACTGCAGGGCTCCAGCAGGGGGAGGGGTGGTGTAGTTACTGCAGGGCTCCAGCAGGGGGAGCGGTGGTGTAGTTACTGCAGGGCTCCAGCAGGGGGAGCGGTGGTGTAGTTACTGCAGGGCTCCAGCAGGGGGAAAGGTGGTGTAGTTACTGCAGGGCTCCAGCAGGAGGAGCGGTGGTGTAGTTACTGCAGGGCTCCAGCAGGGGGAGCGGTGGTGTAGTTACTGCAGGGCTCCAGCAGGGGGAGCAGTGGTGGTGTAGTTACTGCAGGGCTCCAGCAGGGGGAGCAGTGGTGTAGTTACTGCAGGGCTCCAGCAGGGGGAGCGGTGGTGTAGTTACTGCAGGGCTCCAGCAGGGGGAGCGGTGGTGTAGTTACTGCAGGGCTCCAGCAGGGGAAGCGGTGGTGTAGTTACTGAAGGGCTCCAGCAGGGGGAGAGGTGGTGTAGTTACTGCAGGGCTCCAGCAGGGGGAGCGGTGGTGTAGTTACTGCAGGGCTCCAGCAGGGGGAGTGTCTCTTCATCTTTCACATTATACACACACGCACACACATTATACACACGCACACATACACACACATAATACACACACACACACACACACACACACATTATACACACACACAGACACACACACACATAATACACACACACATTATGTAAATGATAGTAATTGTTTTGAGCTGCCATCTCAGCCTTCATGTGTCTTGTCTGCTGATTCCCCTTTTTATTTTCTCACTCAAGTGCCTGTAAGGTCAGTGTATTACTGCCATCTAGTGGTCAGTTTTCTGGGGTATAAAAGGGAGGAGGCCACTGTTACCTGTAAGCTCTTCCTGTGGGTGTGTGCGCTCACCTGTGCGCGTCACCACCATCCTCCCTTTGTTCTCCCCTGGCTGGCTCAGTGTTTGTGCTGCTGGCTTTGTTTGAAGCATTTCCGTGGCTCGTTGAGTGAGTTTTCTTTGTTTAATTATTTGTAATTTTTGTGTTGGTGCAGGTTCCCTTATAGTTTGGTTTTGTTCTGTTATCAGGAGACAGTGACACACAGTATAGACGGCACCTTCCATCCTCCTATTAGCCCCTTGGTTTGTGGAACAAGGTGTGTATCTTAAGTTTGGGCCAGTACTTTATTTTTGATGTTTTGTTTTATTTTTTGTTTTGGGGTGATGCCGTTCACAATATATTTTTATTCCTTAAATAAGGTTTTAGTAATTTTGTAATGGGGTAATAAAATGTAGTTTTGTTTGTTTGCTTTTTTTATAGTAATAAATTGGGTGCTTTTTGAATCTGTGTTGGGGAAGTTGTATGTGAAGTGCAAATGTGTTAAACTTTTTCTTCTTCACGGTGCTACACCAAAGAAATAAACTCATGCACCCGTAAGGAACTCTCCGCCTCCTTTCTTGGGGAACCAAGGGCCGCTACACTACTGTTATCAGATCATTTTAACACCTGCTGACACAAACATGATGAAAACTGTCGGCTACGTTTCCTTTAAAGGCTGAAAATCATCTGAATGAAGCTGATGAGTGAAGGTGAAATATATCAGCAGCTTCAACCAGCCAGCGATAGTGCCGTCAACATTTAAACAAGCAGAAGAAGAAGAAACATGTTACTCACAGCAGGAGGTTTTTAAGGTCTCATCTCTCTGTGTTCATCTTTAATCTGAAGTCTTCTTTAAGGAAATGTGATCACAGAACAGCAGCTCTGAACTTTGGAACAACTGAAGTCAAACATTAACAGACAGTATAAATCTTTATCAGCTGAATCATAAAGTCTGATCATAGTTTTATTATTTGTGTCTTTTATATTCCAACAACACAACAAGTGGCAAGATGTTTGTGACAAAGTGGGTGAGAGCACACCATTCGTACCATAACTTATTAATTTAACTATACTTGTTGTTTGTTTGGACCATAAGTTAGTCAGTAATCAAACTTTGCAGATACTTACTATCCCGGGTTTGTTTGTGTTTGCAGTATATTTGGTTATAAGTTACATCTCAGCAGACTTTTGGTTAAAATAAAACACACACTGGTATTAAGTTTAGTGAGTTTATTGGTTTAGTTTGAGGTCATAAGTTTAGTATTTTCTTTCTTTGTTACTCACCATACTTACATGTGCTCAGGAGACAAAGGGAGGAGTTGGCCTACGTTTCCACGACGTAGCCACGCCCTAATGCATACCCTGCTTTATCGTCACATATAAAATCAGGGAGGCCAAAATGTCCCAAATGAACATCATACTGCATTGAAGAAGGCTTTAAACTAGCGATTGAGACCATAAACACATTTTGAAAACGTTTACTGAGGTTAGAAATCAAGTGAGAAGTTGGTGAATTCTCCATTGACTTGTATAGAGACGGAAGTCCTTTTGACACCAAAACGGTCGCCCCCTGGTGGCCTTTTGATAGAATGCAGTTTTAAGTTACTTCCTGGTTGGCCTCATTGCAGAGGACCAGAACTCCCCACCCGGTCCGAACTCAGGCGCTGCATCCTTTAAAGGACGATTATGTCACAGCGCAGCACGAAGGCTGATCCCAGTTCGAAGACTCCTTCAAACCTTCTTTTCCCTCTTCTTGGAGGATCACCGCTACGATCCTTCGCTGCCTCCCAGGATCCTTTGCGCGCCGCTGTTCAGCGTGGGGAAAATATAACAACGGCAAATAATTTACATTCAGTACACACACAAGTATTGGGTTTTAACCCTTCGCACCGACCCGGCAGCTTTAGTGGGAAACCCTAAACCTTAGCACCGACCCGGCAGCCTTAGTATGAAACCCTAACCCTTAGCACCGACCCGGCAGCCTTAGTATGAAACCCTAACCCTTAGCACCGACCCGGCAGCCTTAGTATGAAACCCTAACCCTTAGCACCGACCCGGCAGCCTTAGTATGAAACCCTAACCCTTAGCACCGACCCGGCAGCCTTAATATGAAACCCTAACCCTTAGCACCGACCCGGCAGCCTTAGTAGGAAACCTTAACCCTTAGCACCGACCCGGCAGCCTTAGTAGGAAACCCTAACCCTTAGCACCGACCCGGCAGCCTTAATATGAAACCCTAACCCTTAGCACCGACCCGGCAGCCTTAGTAGGAAACCCTAACCCTTAGTTTAAAGTTAAATGATGCTCATTTGGTTTTATGCTTCACACACATGTATTTTTACATTTGCCCCCCCCCCCCCCCCCCCCCCCGTCTGCAGGTGTCTTCAATCAGCGACAGGAAGCTGTGATGATGTCATACACCGCTCAGCCTCAACCGCCAATCAACCTGCCGACCAATCACACGCCAGCATTTTAAAAAGCCTCAATAAACTTTAATGAGATTTAATTAAAGCTGAAAGCTTCACTGTGTGTGTGTGTGTGTGTGCGCGTGCGTGCGTGCGTGCGCGTGCGTGCGTGCGTGCGTGCGTGCGTGCGTGTGTGTGTGTGTGTGTTAAAGCTCATTAAAGTTTATTGAGGCTTTTATCATATGAGCAGCAGAACTATCTGGCAAAGAGAGGAAGGATGAACCTTTATGCTGCAGCTGATGATGTGATGAGCATCAGCTGCCAAACCTCCACCATTGGGCCCCGAATATGCCACTGGGAGACAAAGACATACAGGGGAGGAGACAAAGACATACAGGGGAGGAGACAAAGACACACAGGGGAGGAGACAAAGACATACAGGGGAGGAGACAAAGACATACAGGGGAGGAGACAAAGACATACAGGGGAGGAGACAAAGATATACAGGGGAGGAGACAAAGACACACAGGGGAGGAGACAAAGACATACAGGGGAGGAGACAAAGACATACAGGGGAGGAGACAAAGATATACAGGGGAGGAGACAAAGACACACAGGGGAGGAGACAAAGATATACATATATAGTGTATATATGTAGAGAATTGTCTTTTGTGTATTTGTCGCTACAGTTTGATGTAAACTTTGGATTAATATGATGGAAACACTTTACTATTCTGTGGTTTTTATTTCATTTTCCTCTTTCACACACACACACACACACACACACACATACACACACACACACACACATACACACATACACACACACACACACACATACACACACACACACACACACACACACACACACACACACACACAGTAACATACACACACACACACACACACACACACAGTAACATACACACACACACACACAGTAACATACACACACACACACACACACACACACACAGTAACATACACACACACACACACACACACACAATAACATACACACACACACACACAGTAACATACATACACACACACACACACAGACACACACACACACACACACACACACACACACGATGACATCAGCAGCAGTCAGAGGTCAGAGGTCAAGCTGCCATCAGGAGGTCTGGACCAATCACAGAGCAGCTGATGAAGCTGGTCGCCGTGGAAACGTTATCATCAGTCTGCAGCTCCTCCAGAGTCCTGCTGTCCACATGGACTTCCTGTTTCACACTGGTCCCTGGTCTTAATGGCCAGGGGTTCCCAACCTAGGGCTGGGGCCCCTCCAGAGGGTCAGCAGATAAATGTGAGGGGAGGTGAGATGATTAATGGGAAAGAAGAACAAACTAAGTTCTGATACACTAATAGTTTCAGTTTTTGGACTTTTTGCTGAAATATTGGATCATTTGAACATTTATAGAAATGAAAGCATGTGAGAAGTTTAGAGGGAAACATCAGTATTTGGTGGAGCTGTTAACAACTCATAGACATCTGAGATGTGAGCCGACTACACACTGCTGTCTGGTTTCATCTTTAACAATGTGTTGTATTATAAAGCTTGTTATATTATCCATTGTGTCAGTAAAGTGAGGAAGCTTTCAACAATAACACCATGAATAGTTTTTATTCATCATCAGATAAAATACAAGCACAAAAACACTGTGGGCTTCCACAGCTGGACAGATGTTATTAGATTAAACATGAATAGAGCTGCATGCTGCTCATTGGATCCTGACAGTAACAACAGCAGAGTCAACTGAGACTAATCAATGAATCATGTAGAAGGAAAAATAACTGAGTGTTTGAGTCTGAGACACAGATCTGCTTCACAGTGCAGAGTAACCATCATCATCAGAGCAGCTCAGACTCCAGGACTGATCATTATATCCAAACCCACCCTGCTGGTGTGAAGAGGTACTGCAGCTCTGTTTAACCATCTGTGTCTCATTAAGGGTCAGTGTGATGCTGCTGCTCCTCTCTGCTCCTCACTGCTCCTCTCTGCTCCTCTCTGCTCCTCTTTACTCCTCTCTGCTCCTCTTTACTCCTCTCTGCTCCTCTTTACTCCTCTCTGCTCCTCTTTACTCCTCTCTGCTCCTCTTTACTCCTCTCTGCTCCTCTCTGCTCCTCACTGCTCCTCTCTGCTCCTCTCTACTCCTCTCTGCTTCTCACTGCTCCTCTCTGCTCCTCTCTGCTCCTCTCTACTCCTCTTTATTCCTCACTGCTCCTCTCTGCTCCTCTCTACTCCTCTCTGCTCCTCTTTACTCCTCTTTACTCCTCTCTGCTCCTCTTTACTCCTCTCTGCTCCTCTTTACTCCTCTTTACCCCTCTCTGCTCCTCTTTACTCCTCTCTGCTCCTCTCTGCTCCTCTTTACTCCTCTTTACTCCTCTCTGCTCCTCTTTACTCCTCTTTACTCCTCTCTGCTCCTCTCTGCTCCTCTTTACTCCTCTCTGCTCCTCACTGCTCCTCACTGCTCCTCACTGCTCCTCTCTGCTCCTCTTTACTCCTCTCTGCTCCTCTCTGCTCGTCTTTGCTCCTCTCTGCTCCTCTCTGCTCCTCTTTACTCCTCACTGCTCCTCTCTGCTCCTCTCTGCTCCTCTTTACTCCTCTTTACTCCTCTCTGCTCCTCTCTGCTCCTCTTTACTCCTCTTTACTCCTCTCTGCTCCTCTTTACTCCTCTCTGCTCCTCTCTGCTCCTCTTTACTCCTCTCTGCTCCTCTTTACTCCTCACTGCTCCTCTCTTCTCCTCTTTACTCCTCTCTGCTCCTCTTTACTCCTTTCTGCTGTTCTTTACTCCTCTTTACTCCTCACTGCTCCTCTTTACTCCTCTTTGCTCCTCTTTACTCCTCTCTGCTCCTCTCTGCTCCTCTTTACTCCTCTTTGCTCCTCTCTGCTCCTCTTTACTCCTCTTTGCTCCTCTTTACTCCTCTCTGCTCCTCTCTGCTCCTCTTTACTCCTCTCTGCTCCTCTTTACTCCTCTTTGCTCCTCTCTGCTCCTCTTTGCTCCTCTCTGCTCCTCTTTACTCCTCACTGCTCCTCTCTGCTCCTCTTTACTCCTCTCTGCTCCTCACTGCTCCTCTTTACTCCTCTCTGCTCCTCACTGCTCCTCTTTACTCCTCACTGCTCCTCTTTACTCCTCACTGCTCCTCACTGCTCCTCTCTGCTCCTCACTGCTCCTCACTGCTCCTCTTTACTCCTCTCTACTCCTCGCTGCTCCTCTTTACTCCTCACTGCTCCTCTTTACTCCTCTTTGCTCCTCTCTACTCCTCGCTGCTCCTCTTTACTCCTCTCTACTCCTCTCTACTCCTCACTGCTCCTCACTGCTCCTCTCTGCTCCTCTTTACTCCTCTCTACTCCTCGCTGCTCCTCTTTACTCCTCACTGCTCCTCTTTACTCCTCTTTGCTCCTCTCTACTCCTCGCTGCTCCTCTTTACTCCTCTCTACTCCTCTCTACTCCTCACTGCTCCTCACTGCTCCTCTCTGCTCCTCTTTACTCCTCTCTACTCCTCGCTGCTCCTCTTTACTCCTCACTGCTCCTCTTTACTCCTCTTTGCTCCTCTCTACTCCTCGCTGCTCCTCTTTACTCCTCACTGCTCCTCACTGCTCCTCTTTGCTCCTCTCTGCTCCTCACTGCTCCGCTCCTCACTGCTCCTCTCTGCTCCTCACTGCTCCTCTTTACTCCTCTTTACTCCTCTCTGCTCCTCTTTACTCCTCTCTGCTCCTCTTTACTCCTCTCTGCTCCTCTCTGCTCCTCTTTACTCCTCTCTGCTCCTCTCTGCTCCTCTCTGCTCCTCTTTACTCCTCACTGCTCCTCCTACAGAGACACTGAGGAACCAGACCAGACTATAAACCCAGCATACAGAGGATCAGTGAATGTGGTGTTGAAGGTGTGGAGGTGGATCAGTGAGTCAGAGGAGACTCTGTAGAAGGACAGAGTGCCAGCAGGACAGTCCACATACACTGCTACTCTGTTAGAGACAGAGGAGGAGGAGGAGGAGGAGGAGGAGGAGGAGGAGGAGGAGGAGATGGGTGTTTCTCTCGTATTGTGACAGACAGAGTAACCACCATCAGAGCATCTAAGTCTCCAGGACTGATCATTCTCTCCAAACCAACAGTCATCTCTGCCTCCTTTCCTTCTGATTTTTCTGTAACTCACTGATATATAAACTCTTCCTCTCCACTCAACCTCCCAGTAACATCGACCAGTCAGAACATTTCTACTCAGCAGCTGAGGATAGTAGACATCAAATCTGTCTGGATGATCAGGATATGACTGATCCTCCTCCACATGTGTCACCTTCCTGTTGTTATCAGACAGTTTGAGGTTTGTGTTCATTGTGTTTGGATCCAGTTCCAGTTCACAGGCATCTGATGGAGAGAACGAGACACAATACAGCTGCAGTTTATCATCTGTTGATTTATTAACTACTTTACTGAAACCATTCAAACTTAAACCATCTCCATGACAACTGAGACCCTCCATCACTGAGGAAGACCATGAGATGTGACTGAAAGCTTTGGACATACAGAGTAAGTGGACCTTTAGATGAGAATGTTTTTCAAAGTGAAACTTGATTCCAGCTGCGTCTGATGTTTGTCTGAATGTAAATTCAACAGTTCAGGTCATTATATAATATAAACTGTCCAATAAAACAATATACTAAACAAATAAAACATGCTGAATGTCCATGGCTAACTAAGGGTTTAATAAATGAGAGTTCATAACATATAAAACTCAAAAGTCAGAAAATAAATATAAGAAGTATAAAAATAAGTGAACTAACATGTTGAGGGCAAGAAAGAAGGAGTACTATAGGACACTATTAGAAACAAACAGGCAATATGAAGGAAATATGGAGCTTTCTGAACAGTATTATTAAAAATGGATCTCAGAAAATGAGTTATCCTCTTATTAAATACATAGGAACGTTATGGGATTAGGGGAGAAGTCTTGGTTTGGATTCAAAGTTATTAAAGTAACAGACAGCAGTTTGTGAGGTTAGGTGACAGTTGCTCTAAATGTTTGGACCTGCGGTCCCACAGGGGTCAGTATTGGGACCAACATGTTTTATGACATATGTCACATATCAAAGGTATTGAAGCTTGTTCTTTCTGCGGATCACACTCATAGTTGTTGTTCGGGTGATGATTAACTACAAGATATGGTAACCATGGAAATGATCAAACTAAAAACCTGGTTTGATAAAAAATAAATTGTCACTAAATTTGAATAAAACTAAAGTAATGTTGTTTCACTGCAGAAGAAACAAACAAGTAAAAATACAGATAGATGGTGTGAATATTGAACAGGTTACTGAAAATAGATTTGTTGGGGTCATAATTGATGAAAAGCTTTGTTGGAAGGCAAACATTAAACATATACATCCCAAAAGGAGCATTGCAGTATTAAGTGAAGCCAAACAGGTCCTGGATTATAAAGCGCTTCACATTTTGTACTGTTCACTGGTCTCACCATACTTAAGTTACTGCGCTGAAGTTTGGGCCAATAATTACAAATCTAATGTACAGTCATTGTTTATTCTTCAGAAAAGAGCAATTTGCAACATCCATCATGCAGAGTACAGGGATCATTCAAATCCATTATTCTTACTGTCTCATTTACTGAAGTTTGCTGATCTGGTGGAATTTCAAATAGCTCAAACAATGTACGAAGCAAAAAACAACCAACTGCCTGCAAATATCCAAAACATGTTCAGTGTAAGAGAGGAGGGCTACAATCTAAGAGGTCAGACTTATTTCTAAACTGTTAGCGTGCGAACGATGAGGAGGAACTTTTGTATTTGTGTTTGTGGTGTGAGGCTATGCAGCAGTCTAAATGTGGAACTGAGGGAATGTCCAAACATTAAGATTTTTATAAAGAGGTACAAAGAAATGATCTTCAGTAGGTATAGGAATTAAGATGCTATTATTATATATGTATATTTATATGTATGTGTATTATATGTGATTTGGTTGTGTCCAAAAATGAGTGGATGACAATGGACTTGGTCCTTTGTGTACTATTATTTATATTACTTTGAGTTAATGGTGATAATATTTATGAAAGTGATGATGATGATGATGATGATGATGATGATGATGATGGTGGTAATAATAATAATAATGATACTAGGACTAGATAATAATGGTGATATAGACGTAATGATAGTGATAATAATATTAATGATAATATATTTCTATATACTACACAGGAACACAGGTACAGAAATGTAAGTTGTGAATTAGAGGCAGGAATTAAATAACACACTACAGGCGCTCCGGTGCACACCCCCTCGAGCATGCGCTGGAGCAGGAGTGTTTTCATTTGATGACAGGGACCTAATAACATGGAGAGACAGAAAATAAAGCTCTCGGGGGCACAAAACAGAAAACGGAAGAGGGAGAAAGAGAAAGATTTCGTAGGGATGAAAAAAAGCTTTTCAAAGTGGTTGAAAGACAGTAGGTAAGTTATGTCAGTGTATCAAGAGGAGGCTTGTAAATATTCAGGTTAGCTAAAGCTACTAGTAAAACGACAGGTTACTGTTGTCTTGCAACTGATCAGTATTTACAATATAACAGATCATGAACAAGAACTTGTTTGTGGTTATTTTGTTGTTCAGACAGTTATCATTGTTTTTAACTACATGGTGAATCATAAAACAAATAAATTATAGAACTTGGGAGTGATACACTTGAGTTTAATGTCTCCACTCGGATATAACACTACAGTGCTGTTGTGATGTATCTGATAAGTCTGATCAGATGCAGCGTCCAATCAGTAACTGATATCCAATAAGGATATCATTTAAAATTAATATTTCATGTTTTTTATATGTGATTTGACTGCTGTATTTTTGAAACCTCCTTAACACAAAGTTCATGTTATTCAGGTGTGAGGATGGAAAGAAAGAATCAGGACACACAGGAGAAGATGACAGGTTGGTCTAATATTAGGTGGAAGTGTAGGAACAGCCACTTGATACCAAGTGATTCATTTTCTAAATATTATTTATATTGAAAAATTGCATTAGCAAGATGTGTAATTTATTCAAAGCTATTAAATAATGCTTGTTTGACAATATGACTTAGTGGAGAAGAACACAGGCAATGGGTGAAGGAGACAGACATGAGGTCGGTGATGACATCAGGTACACTCACAGAAATCATTCATGAGATTTATGTATTTCAATTGCATATAAAATTTCCACCTGAAATGTATCTGCATACCCCTCAGAAAGTAGGTAGTTGCGCCCCTGACTGTTGGTAACTTTAGGTGATGTGAGTGAAATGGACATTTTGTCATGTGTGATTATAATGTTTTATTCCTGTCTCTGTGGGTCAGAGATACCATACTGGGACACACCAGGGAACACTTCTCCTTTATAAACTACATAGTTAGTGCCACCTTGCTGCTGAAGGACTGTTCTCAAAGTTCTCATGAATCAAACTGAAAACACACTCACACTTCCTCAGACCAGGTTTCAGTCTCTGCAGTCCACCATGGTCCATCCTGGAGGAAGAGACAAAGACACAATCAGCTTCATACACCTTCACTCATATCCACCATTAAACATGAACCAGTCCCTCAGTTAGTCAGAGTGTCTGTCCATCTGTCCATACCTGAGAGTGTCCACCTGTCTGTCCATACCTGAGAGTGTCCATCTGTCTGTCCATACCTGAGAGTGTCCACCTGTCTGTCCATACCTGAGTGTCCACCTGTCTGTCCATACCTGAGAGTGTCCACCTGTCTGTCCATACCTGAGAGTGTCCACCTGTCTGTCCATACCTGAGAGTGTCCAACTGTCTGTCCATACCTGAGAGTGTCCAGTCTCCACTGTGGATCCTTCAGTCCAGCAGACAGAAGCTTCTCTCCTGAGTCTCCTGGATGATTGTAGCTCAGGTCCAGCTCTCTCAGATGGGAGGGGTTGGAGCGCAGAGCTGAGGCCAGAGAAGCACAGCCTTCCTCTGTGATCAGACATCCTGACAGACTGAACACACACAACAGTTCATCTAATGAGATGAACAGTATTTTGTCTTTCAGGCCTTTATGTTCACACTCAGCGCCCCCTGCTGTATGTTGGTGTCATGCAGATACATTTTAGGTTAGTAGGAGAGAAAGCACATGTTCCTGCTGGAGGCTGCATTCTGATTTATGTTGGCAGAAGAAATGGCTTTAAAGTTAAATATTGTTCCACAGAATATCTAAAGAAGATTTCAGAGAAATGTACTGATGTTTTAACTTAGTTCTTATTTTTCATGCCAACAATGTTCACTGTGTGATCACAATCATTTAATTAGGCAACTTATGGCGCTTTTCCACTACACCGTTCCAGCACGACTCGCCTCGACTCGCCTCGGTTCTTTTTGCGTTTCCACTAGGGAAAGTACCTGGTACCTGGTCCTTTTTTAGTACCTGCTCTGGTGAGGTTTTCTGATATTCTTTCCATTATATTAGACTTGAATTAATGCACATCAAGTCTTCATTGAGATTAAATGACAGAAACATAAATCACATGTTGGTTGGTGTGGAAGGAGTTTTACTTACTGTATACTTGATGATACATCACTTCAGCTCAGACTGTACACTCAATCTTTTTTGTATCATAAACTCTTCATGTAAACTAGAAACTGAGGAGAAGCCAAACATATTACTTTATATACACAGTAATAAAACTGACCTGAGAGTTTCCAGTCCACAGTGTGGACTCTCCAGTCCAGCAGAAAGCTGCTTCACTCCTAAATCCTGCAGGTCGTTGTTACTCAGGTCCAGATCTCTCAGACTAGAAGACTGGGAGCTGAGAACTGAGGACAGAGCTGCACAGCTTCTCTCTGAGAGGTTACAGTCACTCAACCTGAGGAAGAGATTGAATAAGTTAATTCACAGATTGAATATTTGGTTGGACTGCCTTTAGCATTGATTACAGCAGCATTCGCTGTGGCTTTGTTACGATAAGCTTCTGCAATGTGACAAGATTTATTTCTGTCCCGTTTTGCATTAATTTTTCACCAAGATCTTGTATTGATGATGGGAGAGTCGGACCACTGTGCAAAGCCTTCTCCAGCACATCCCAAAGATTCTCAATGGGGTTCAGGTCTGGACTCTGTCTCATGCTCCCTGAACCACTCTTTCACTATTTGAGCCCCAGCAATCCTGGCATTGTCATCTTGGAATATCCCTGTGCCATCAGGGAAGAAACAATCCATTGAAGGAATAACCTGGTGATTCAGTATATTCAGGTAGTCAGCTGACCTCAATCTTTGGGAACATAATGTTGCTGAACCAAACTTAAACATTTAGTGAAATCAAATCATAGAAAAACAACAGTAGAACTCAGGGCTATGTTTAATAGTGAAAGTAAGAACATTTCCACACGCGCAAGCAAAGGGAAATCAAAGGATTAGGACTGAACAGCTGTGTAGCCTTATGAAAACCACTAATCAGTGAAGCTAATAAAAAAAAAGGCTTCAATTTGCTAGGGAGCATAAAGATTGGACTCTGGAGCAATGGAAGAAGGTCATGTGGTCTGATGAGTCCAGATTTACCCTGTTCCAGAGTGATGGGCACATCAGGGTAAGAAGAGAGACAGATGAAGTGATGCACCCATCATGCCTAGTGCCTCCTGTACAAGCCTGTGGGGGCGGTGCTATGATCTGGGGTTGCTGCAGTTGCATTGCAGAAGCTTATCGAAACAATGCCACAGCGAATGCTGCTGTAATCAGAGCTAAAGGCAGTCCAACCAAATATTAGAGTGTGTGACCTTTTTTTTTTGGCCAGGCAGTGTATGAAGACAATAAAAGCTTGGTAGTTCAACTTTTACAAACAGTTGACTCCTGACCTGAAAGTTTCCAGTCCACAGTGTGGACTCTCCAGTCCAGCAGAAAGCTGCTTCACTCCTGAATCCTGCAGGTTGTTGTTACTCAGGTCCAGATCTCTCAGACTAGAGGACTGGGAGCTGAGAACTGAGGACAGAGCTGCACAGCTTCTCTTTGAGAGGTTACAGTCACTCAACCTGGAGAAGAATCAGCAGAACAAACGAATTGCAAACATTACTTTTCTTCATTGAGCAAAGATGAAACTACATTAATCTGGATAGTTCTGTGTGCACTTACAGAGCTTTGTTGGAGGCTTTGACCACTGGCAGCAGCCTCAGAAGAGCCTCCTCTGAAGCAGAGTATTTCTTCAGGTCAAACACGTCCAGATCTTTTCCTGATGATAGTAAGATGAAGACCAGAGCTGACCACTGAGCAGGAGACAGTTTATCTGTGGAGAGACTTCCTGATCTCAGGTACTGTTGGATCTCCTCCACTAGAGAACGATCATTCAGTTCATTCAGACAGTGGAACAGATTGATGCTTCTCTCTGCAGACACATTCTCACTGATCTTCTCCTTGATGTACTTGACTGTTTTCTGATTGGTCTGTGAGCTACTTCCTGTCTGTGTCAGCAGACCTCGTAGGAGAGTCTGATTGGTCTGCAGTGAAAGACCCAGGAGGAAGCGGAGGAACAAGTCCAGGTGTCCATTTGGACTCTTTAAGGCCTCGTCCACAGCTCTCTGGTAGAAACGTGCTGATTTGCCTCCGAACACGTCAGACCAGGATGTTGTTTGTTCTTCTTCCAGCAGATTGACTCCAGACTTGATGAATGTCAGATGGACATGAAGAGCAGCCAGAAACTCCTGAAGGCTCAGGTGGACGAAGCAGAACACCTTGTCCTGGTACAGCCCTCTCTCCTCTTTAAAGACCTGTGTGAACACTCCTGAGTACACTGAGGCTGCTCTGATATCGATGCCACACTCTGTCAGGTCTGATTCATAGAAGATCAGGTTGCCTTTCTGCAGCTGCTCAAAAGCCAGTTTTCCCAGAGACTCAATCATCTTCCTGCTCTTCTTACTCCAGTGTGGATCTGTCTCAGTTCCTCCATCATACTTGATGTTCTTCAGTTTAGACTGAAGCACCAGGAAGTGGATGTACATCTCAGTCAGGGTCTTGGGCAGCTCCCCTCCCTCTCTGCTTTTCAACACATCCTCCAGAACTGTAGCAGTGATCCAGCAGAAGACTGGGATGTGGCACATGATGTGGAGGCTTCGTGATGTCTTGATGTGGGAGATGATGGTGCTGGCCTGCTCCTCATCTCTGAATCTTTTCCTGAAGTACTCCTCCTTCTGTGGGTCAGTGAACCCTCTGACCTCTGTCACCATGCCGACACACTCAGGAGGGATCTGATTGGCTGCTGCAGGTCGTGTGGTTATCCAGAGGCGAGCAGAGGGAAGCAGTTTCCCCCTGATGAGGTTTGTCAGCAGCACATCCACTGAGGTGGACTCTGTAACATCAGTCAGGATCTCAGTGTTGTGGAAGTCCAGAGGAAGTCGACACTCATCCAGACCATCAAAGATGAACACAACCTGGAACTCTTCAAACCTGCAGATTCCTGCTTCTTTGGTTTCAGTAAAGAAGTGATGAACAAGTTCCACCAAGCTGTACTTTTTCTCTTTCAGCACATTCAGCTCTCTGAAAGTGAATGGAAATGTGAAGTGTATGTCCTGGTTGGCTTTGTCTTCAGCCCAGTCCAGAGTGAACTTCTGTGTTAAGACTGTTTTCCCAATGCCAGCCACTCCCTTTGTCATCACTGTTCTGATTGGTTCATCTCTTCCAGGTGAGGCTTTAAAGAAGTCTTCTTGTGTGATTGTTGTTTCTGGTCTGTCTGGTTTCCTGGATCCTGTTTCAATCTGTCTGATCTCATGTTCATCATTGACCTCTGCAGTCCCTCCCTCTGTGATGTAGAGCGGTGTGTAGATCTGATTCAGAAGGGTTGGGTTTCCTGCTTTAGCGATCCCCTCAAACACACACTGGAACTTCTTCTCCAGGTTAGACTTGAGTTTACGTCGACACTTTGCAGCACGAGCTCCTGAATGAACAAACAACAAATGAAATCAGTGAGTGGATCCTACAGAAAGTCTAGAAATCTGAACATGTAAATGTGTCTGTGTAGTTTTTCCTCCTCCATCAGTTTTATTCAGCTCATCAGTGGAGGACAAACAGCCTCTGATCTGATGCAGATGTGTGAAGCATATTTACAGCAGAGTTTGAAATATAAACCTCTCCCATGTTGCCTCCATTTCCTCTCCATCATGTTAAATCTGTTAAAATCCTCTTACTGCTCTGCAGACGCTCAGCCAGCTCCTCCTGCTTCATTCTCCTCAGGAAGTGCACTGTGATCTTCAGAAATGCATCTCTGCTGCTCCTCCTCTGCTCTTCCTCCTCACCGTCCAACACCTCCTCATCCTCATTCTGACTCTCTAAGCATTCTGGGTAACCTTGGCTCAGACCTCTCTGGACTCTCTTCAGCTCGTTCTTCACAAAAGTGACGATGTTCTCCTCCAGCAGCTGGAACAGAAAGATAAAGTGAACATTTCATTTAAACTGGTAGAACACAACATGTGATTCATGTGTCAGTCTGAAGGCCTGCTGGTCTAAACAGAGCAGCATGGACACTGTTAGGACCTGAATGCTACTTTAGTATTTCATCTGTGGTTGATGGAGTTAATAGTTAAAGGTGTGTTTGTACATGTACACACCATAAATATGGAGTCCAGCTGTGTTTGATGCTGCTGTGCAGACTGATCACTGGGAACCTCTGAGCTCTGCTGCTGAACTCTGTGGAGAAAACATCACGTTTAAGGACATTTAATGACTCAAATCTGCACTCAGCTTATTAAAGATGTTCTGTCATGATGACTAAATGAACTCCTGTAAATGCTGCTCTGATTGCTGGATGTTAAATTCTTACCTTCCATCAGCAGGTTGTCCATCTTTAAAGCTAATAGGACGACCCATAGACCGGTCACTCTTCATGGACACACAGCTGGGTTCAGGAGAGTCTGCTCTCTGCTGCTGCATCCTGATATGAATAAAGAAGTGAAAAAAGCATGTAGTTAACACCAAAGAACTGCTGTCCAGCTTCACTGAGTCTCTGCTGTCCAGCTTCACTGAGTCTCTGCTGTCCAGCTTCACTGAGTCTCTGCTGCTCAGCTTCACTGAGTCTCTGCTGTCCAGCTTCACTGAGTCTCTGCTGCCTCCACAGACACACAGCCAGCTCCCAAAACATCAGCCCCCCTGCTGAGGTCCTCCTGTCTCTTGGTCTCCTTTCTACATGGTTTTGTTGACACCTTGGTCTCCAAAGTTTCTGCCCTGAGCAGCTCTTTCATCCTCCAGAGTGGTCCTGTCCATCTGTCCTGCCTTCTTTCTCCTCTTTGTTTTCTCCCTCCTGACCAGCCTGGAGGGACATTTGGGAGCTGTCCCTTGAGGGGCGACTGTCATGATCCCTGTTTATGCTCTGTTTGTGTTGTCCTGTCTGTTTCTGTCCCTGCCTTCAGTTTCAAACCCACCTGCACACCTGCTGCCACTGTGTAATTCCCTCATCAGCTCCTCACTACATATACTGCTCTCACTCATTTTCTTTCATTCTAGACACTAGATTGTGATGCTGTTCCTGTCTGTTCCTGTTCCTCTTGTTACCTGCTCCTGCTGGTTTCAACCTTATTTGAACAGCTTTCCCTTTATGGTCTGTAAGCCTGTCTGTTGGTTTCTGAGCATTAAAGCTGTTTCCATTGAACCTGTCTGTGGTGTTTGTGCCTGGTTCACCTGCTCCGCCCCTCGTAACACAGGAGGTTTATTCAGCCCAAACAGCCAACCAACCATTATTACATTCTTACCTTCCATCAGCAGGTTGTCCATCTTTAAACGTAATAGGACGATCCATAGACCGGTCACTCTTCATGGACACACAGCTGGGTTCAGGAGAGTCTGCTCTCTGCTGCTGCATCCTGATACAAACAAACAACAAATCAAAGAGTTTAAAAAGATGAATTTTGAGCAGACTGTCAGCAGCTGAAGTTTTAGAAGCAGAATGAAAATCAGTAAGAAGACAGTGGATGAGAAACGTTCTCCTGTTCATCAAAATGTCATCTGATGAAAGATGCTGTCTCATCTTAGTTGATTAGTTGACTAATCAGTGGTTGAGCTCTTTGTTAACTCACAAAGTTAGTAGTTCATTCTGAGTTATTGTGACTTATTATTCAGTAGTTGAGTGTCAGATGTGACAGTGAGTGTGAATAATGATGGTGGAGTGATGTGAGTGGAGAACAGTGATGGACAGTTAGAGATCCTCATCTCACCTCTGAGCTTTGGTCTGGCTGTCATGTTCCCCACACAGAGAGCTTTTAGAGGGAGGGACTCCCTCCTCTCTGTCCTCACACTGATCCATAGCAGAGAAACACCTTCACACAAACACAACAACATGCTCATTCATTACAACCAGCAGGGTGCTGTGATGAAAATGACCCAAAAGATGAGTCTAATCTTTATATTATATGGAGTACATAGGGGAGACTGGGGTAAGATGAGCCATTTTTCATATTTAGGATCACTACATCAAGGCAATCATAGTTGCATATATTTCAGGATGTTGTGCATCCCTTCAATCAGAATGAGTATAAACATAACTGTTTCCATAATATAGCATGTCCAAAAAAAGTGGTTAAAAATTATTATTGCATATTACTGCTAATCAGCTGTTTTGTAAAAAAAAACATTTAAAGTTGAGAATGCCTTAAAGTGCGCTCGGGAAGAGAACATTAACAGCTGTGGTCAGTTATGGACATCCTCAACCCCCCCACCTGCATCCTCAACCCCCCTACCTGCATCCTCAACCCCCCTACCTGCATCCTCAACCCCCCTACCTCCTGACTCACTGTGTGTGTGTGTGTGTGTGTGTGTGTGTGTGTGTGTGTGTGTGTGTGTGTGTGTGTGTGTGTGTGTGTGTGTGTGTGTGTGTGTAATATGTAAAACAACACATATCAGCGGTTACCTGGATAATTCCTGCCTTTCTGAAACGCCTCTGTTAATGAAGGTGTGTTATCTGTCTGCTCTCTCTCCTCACCTCGTTTCTCTTGTACCTCATCATGACTTTGGGTGGGAGTTGTTTAAATGCTTTACTAGATTTGTGGTATTTGCCACAGTATCTCAGTTTTGTCACATATATCACATTATGATTCGGTGCTATTGTAACTTATTGTTTATTACTGAGTATTTCTGGGCAGACAGCTTAGAGTCATTTTATGTTTCTTCCGGTTTAGTATTTACAGTGTATATGTGGGAGGGTTTATTTTGGAGGGGTGGAGCGGAAGTGTATGTTGTGTGCTGCAATGGACGAAAAAGGAGAAGTGAAGAAGAGTAAAGGAGCGCACGTCCTGTTCAACAGCTCCGTGTTTTATAGTCTAAAGACAAATAACTCCACACAACGTTTCAGACGGAGTATTAGGGCCACGTGAGGAAAAAACATTTAAACATTCAAATGAAATGTGGAGAATAAAGTTGAAATATCCTGCCGACTTTAATCTGAGCGTGTCAGTGAAACCGGCTCCTAGAAAACTTAAACCAAGAAACCTAAAGATGATCAAATCCCACAATCCCACAGTTTGACATGTTTATAACATATATATCATGTTTCCAGATCTAAATCTAAATGAGTTTAACTTCCACTTTAAGACTGAAACACTGAACAATAAACAAGATCATTGTCTGATATTTAGTTTTTATGCAGGATGAACTTGATGAAGTCGCAGACCTGAAGAGACTGGAGCTTTATTCTCATTACACAGAAACACACATGGAGAAAGTCCACGTTACACCTTCTCCCTCCTAAATAACAGTCACTTCTTCACATTCATGTGTATTTTTATTTATTATACACAAAATGTATTATTGCATATTACTGCTAAACAGCTGTTGTCTTGGGAACATTAACAGCTGTGGTCAGTTATGGACTAGTAACAGAAACTCTCATCCTCTCATCATCCTTCCTTTCTTCCTCTATCTATCCTCTCTTCTATCCATCTTCTTTAAACTCCTCCCTCCATCTTCCTCTTGTTCCATCTATCCCCAACCCAGCGGCTCAACTTACCCCAGAGCTACCATTGTGACTTTATTAGTCCCCACAGCTAACATGGTGCACTGTTATGCTAGGTTAATGACCTCATGTTGTAGCTCATAGATACCACAATTGATTTATAAAACACATTTAAAATGATCTATTTTGGTCTAAACACAATTCTCATGAAACTTATGATAGACTAAATTCACTTTCAAGAGTGAAAAATGTTTTTTTGGAAATAAAGATCTAACCACTTTACCCATGTGGTTCTTACCTTCACAGACTCCATGAAATGATGCCTTCCTCCTAAATATTTGGTCACATGATCAATGTTTTTTACCGTTTCCTAGCAACAAGGGGTGACTCAATGACCCTTTGGCTCAACTTACCCCAGTCTCCCCTACTGTATATTACGTTTATACTCATATAACTCATTTTATAGTATTAGCAGTCAGTGAAAGTTTACATAGTGCTGTCATAGAGGAACAATGGGCAGTACAGTAGTAATATTAATATCAATGTACATTATTATTAGTAGTAGTGTGACAGAGTTCACACATGAACAGCTAACTGCTCAGTAACACTTTAAAAACATGCAGCACTGACTAAATCACTTGATACTTGCAGCTGAAACACACAGGCAGGAATGGAGGCTCCTAATAAAGCTTTGAACCCAAAATAGAGAAAAGAAAACAGCAGTACACTCTCAGAAGATCACACATCATAAGCAAGTATCCACTGAAATACAGCAACCAGTGTTATACTAGAAACACACAAAAAGGACATCTCTGAATTTATATGGAGCTCATAACTCCTGATGATTTAGATAGAGCTCAAGAACTGCACCAAGCTTTAAATAATGACAAGAAAAGACAAAGAAAGTGAAAGTAAAGAAAAAGGATCAGAAACAAAGGCCCGTACTCTAACCAAACTGTGACTAACTATATTCCACTTGGAGATGGTCCTATAACAATAAATATAAAATGAGGCTAGAATCAGTGAGTTTAGTGTCCTGATACCGATATGGATGCTTTTACATTTTAAATCAAACCAAACAAAATGAACCAATAATACTCGTCAGTGTTGAGCCTGAACGCGTTCAACGTGAACTGATCGTTCTGTATTTCTGCCTGATGAACGTTATTGTGAACGCGTTCATTCTGGCGTTAGTGAACGGCTCTCTCTCACAGTTTAACTTGGTTCAAGAGAGAAAACCCGGCTAAAACACACCGTAAACAGCCTTAACATGTAGCGGGAATAAAACCCAATCTGGCAACAGCAGCCAGCACAGAGTCGCACCGCCGCATGCGCCATCACAATGCGAAGCATGGAGGCAAAAACACATGAAGGCAGCAGAGCAGCTCTACCTCAGACCATTAATACAGCATCTTCGTATGATTACTGACAACTATTTACAAATCAGACGCATAGTTTCAGTGTTAAAACTGATCAAATAATTGCTGTCTGTGGTTCTATATGAGCTGTGGCAATCATTTAGAAAAATAATAGCTCGCAGCAACAGATTGGAAACAAAAGAAATATGAACTAGTTCAACATGTTGAATTATGAACTGAACTAGTTCATTTTAAAATGTGTGAACTGAACTTTGAACTAGTTCATGTAGGAAGTGAACTTTCCATCACTGTCCGTCGCACATTTCTGCAACCAGCAGCTGAGTTTGTTCCTGTGTGTCTAACTACAGCCGGTCTCTGAACATTATATTAGATTTAATAATCTGATGAAATGATTATTTAAAGATGAACTATTAGGATGGAAACATGTATATTTAGGTATCGATCCGCCATCACTAATAACTAGCAGCCAAACCAGCGGCCTGCTTAATGTCGTGATGACTGATCATTATATCTGCAATCAGTTCTCTGGAAAGCTTCATTACAGTGTGCATATACGGAGAGATGTCTCTGCTTTCTACAGGGTTAAATACATTTCTCACTTTACATCATATTCATCATATTGTTATTAATACACTGCCTACCTCTTCCTCGCGCTGCTTCTCTTCCGTGTTTGCAGACAGGTGAAAGAGAGAGAGAGACGTGACGCTCCTCTGCTTCTGAAGACGGAAACTCAAGTTAAACAAGATCAATACAACAAGTAACAGCGATACATATTTATACCAATAAATCACACAACTATACATACTATCATTTTAAAAATACACGTAACTTATTGAAATCAAACATAAGTACCAAAGACAAATCACCAGTGTTTGTCTCAGCTCTTCCTCTTTTGTCTTCCTCTTCCTGGGTTTGCAGGATCTGCGTGTTTTAGTGTAAATAAATATGAAATGATGGTCTGCTTGCCTCTGATTTACTGTAACACCATAACACACTATTAGAAGAACAAGCTGTATATGTGAAATAACTCAAAGACACATTAGCTTTTATTTAAGCTGCATTTTGACACTTTATCGTTTATTCTGTATATTTGTGCTCATTTAGTTTTTACTCACAATTAATGCTCAAGGATATACTGAGACTTACTTTACTTTTCTTTTAACACTGCCAAAGAATGAGATCAACCAATAATAACCTAAATAAAATAAACAGTGACAGATGTAATAATGTACATTGTTAGCATTGTAAGGTTATAGTTTTATCTTGTGTTTTAAATGTAGTTTAGTCAGCTGCAGCACTGTGAGAAGAGTTCTTTGTGTTTCTAATGTTAATCTAACAGCAGCTGTAGTGTTGTTGTAGTTACTGCAGGGCTCCAGCAGGGGGAGCGGTGGTGTAGTTACTGCAGGGCTCCAGCAGGGGGAGCGGTGGTGTAGTTACTGCAGGGCTCCAGCAGGGGGAGCGGTGGTGTAGTTACTGCAGGGCTCCAGCAGGGGGAGCGGTGGTGTAGTTACTGCAGGGCTCCAGCAGGGGGAGCGGTGGTGTAGTTACTGCAGGGCTCCAGCAGGGGGAGTGGTGGTGTAGTTACTGCAGGGCTCCAGCAGGGGGAGCGGTGGTGGTGTAGTTACTGCAGGGCTCCAGCAGGGGGAGCGGTGGTGGTGTAGTTACTGCAGGGCTCCAGCAGGGGGAGCGGTGGTGTAGTTACTGCAGGGCTCCAGCAGGGGGAGCGGTGTTGTAGTTACTGCAGGGCTCCAGCAGGGGGAGCGGTGGTGTAGTTACTGCAGGGCTCCAGCAGGGGGAGCGGTGGTGTAGTTACTGCAGGGCTCCAGCAGGGGGAGCGGTGGTGTAGTTACTGCAGGGCTCCAGCAGGGGGAGCGGTGGTGTAGTTACTGCTAATAAAAACTAATAAAAACTAATAAATATGTCACGCCAGCAATATACTGTAATTTTACGGTGTTCATCCGTAAATTGACTTTACAGTAGTAGTCTGTAAACCAGAAATACACTATATTTATATATATATATATATATTTATATATATATATATATTTCTGTATTCACACTGTTAAATGATTTCAGTCTAATGTAGTAAAAAATATAAATGCAGCATATTTCTATGAATATTTGGAAATTACAATAATATTCTGTCTGTTGTTACTTTAACTTCTCAGTTTACTGTAGACAGGCACAGTAGATAATACAATAACTCAATTTAGCAGTTTCCTAAAATATCTTAAATGCATCAATATTAAAACTTCATTATTCTCAGGGCTATAGACAATTGCTTAAGTATTTTTGTGAATATTGTGCAAAATAAGCAATAAAAACTTAAAGAGAATCAACATAATTTATTTCAAAAGGCAATATCAACATGAATACTGAATACTGCTATTTTCAAAAAATGGAAACAAAGTCAAAGAAAAACAACAAATACAGAAGAAATAAGAGTTTAAACTTAAAACTTATGTATTTTCTGCTGTCTGTGAAAATGTAGAATTGACAACATTTAGACAACAAATGTAAGAACATGTCTAAACTATTACAGTACTGTAGAACATTTTGACAGTATGCATCAATAATATGGATCAAAAGCAACATTTAGGGAAGAACCTATTATAGGCACCTGTGCCAATGCAAGCTTGCGTCTTGCAGTTTACTTCTTAAAATAGTCATGTCAGGTAGGTTTGTGTTTTTACGTCTTAGGTCCGGTGGGAGTCTGGGTGGGTGTGAAGAGATGACCATCAGTTAGTTAGCTGCTGTTCCTCTGCAGCATTATTCCAGTGTTGCTACTGTCAAACAATAACAAACAGATATTATACAATCAGGAATGTACAATATACTCTCCAAGCTAAAGCTTATAAAGCTAATGATACCAGTTCTCTTATGGCTTAATGTGGCAATGCCAGACTGTCAAAACAACACATGGACAGAGAGCAAGATTAAGGAGAACTCACTGATCTATAGGAAGTCCCATTCAGAGTCAAGGAGTTTCTTCAGTAGCATGGAGACGTGTGTTGACTGCTGGAAGACTTCTTCTGGACCATCACACCTTTCTTCTTGGAGACAACCTTGCCCCGTTTGGCCTTTGTCCCTCTCTCTGGATTTATACCAATGAAGCGCCTGAAATCAAAATAGTCTAAGATCAAATGTGACTGGCTTATATCATGTATTTCCTGAAAATCTTCAATAATTGTCTGGATGACAGAAGATGGAAGCAAACACTTCAACAATGTTTAAAGAACTGTGATTTATCAGCTGCATCACTGGGAGGATCAACCTGCATATCAGACTGATCTTGTTCACTCTCGTGGGAAACACCAGGACTCACAACAGACTCAACCAGATGTTCCTCAGTACCAGTTTTATGTTTCTTACTCATGTGTGATGTGAATGTGGAGCTCTTGCTACAGTGTCTATAAGGACCCTTATAGGACCTTATATAGGACCCTATATAAGGACCTATATAAGGACCCTCTCTAATGTGTGTTTCTAATGAGAGTAAAAGGCTGTCAGTCTCACACCTTGCACTGCAGAAATCAACATGACACGTTAGTTCCACTACACCAGAAGTAGGCCTAACTACATGTTTATTATGTCTGTAAGTGTGAGATTTAAACGTTGAAAAGTTTTGGAAAGTCCGACTGCAATCAAAACACACTTAAAAGTTAAATTAGGTGTATTTTTATGAATCCTCATGTGCTTTAGGTATTCCACTATTGTGGCACAGTTATGACAACAGATCTTTTCATCAACAAACATGTATTAGTCTGTATGAATTAGTACATTATGTCAAGCAGGAAGATCATTTCTGGCTGCTTTTTAGTGCCACCGTATCAGTCTTAATGCTGAAATGTTTAAACTTAACTGAGTTGCAATGTTAAGATTATGAAAGAAAAGCCACAGCTGATGCAAAACGGTTTGACAAATCATAAACAGAGTTGGGAGAACTTACGTTAGGACATGTGAAGCCCACAGTGACACAGAAATAAAAAAAATGCATTTACAAAGAGTCCAGAAAGTCAATATTTTCACAGCAATTTCCTGTTTTAAACGGAAAAATACAACTTTATGCCTCGAGGATTCAAGTCTCTTTAACCGAACTAGCTTAATTCCGTTAGCTCATTGTAAAACACACAAACAAAAATAAAACTCACCAAAACTCTCTAGGCGATGTTCCTATGGTTTGGTTAAAATAAATCGTTAACCACGGGGCAAGATATAATTATTCCAGTAACAGTAGCCTAATGCTATTTCCCATCTGCCGATGTTGGCCTCTCGCTAACAGGTGCTGCTCCTCGGATGCAGACCAAGATTAAACAATTAAACAATTTAAACAACAAAAAACAAAGTCCTAATATTGTTTCGGCTAGCCTATTCAAATCTAAGCATCACTGATACATAACGAGACAAACTCCTGAGCGTTATATCAATATCAATAAGATAGCCCACCCACAGGAAAGAAAATAAGATTTTAATTAACTTACCGTTTAATTTTGTAGATGTAAGGCCGGAATGATGTTGATGAAGACCGATGAGCTAAATTGTGCGTCCTGCCGTCCTCTTCTGGAAAATGTCCAAAGAATTTATACTCTTTGTGTAAAGTAATCTAACCTTTAACTTCTTCCCTGTGGAAGCACAGTAACACCTAGCATCACACTTACTGACCACCTGGT
Source organism: Scomber scombrus (assembly GCF_963691925.1). Classification (NCBI taxonomy): domain Eukaryota; kingdom Metazoa; phylum Chordata; class Actinopteri; order Scombriformes; family Scombridae; genus Scomber; species Scomber scombrus. Next base: position 34,266,312 of record NC_084974.1, on the reverse strand, counting down.
ATGGACCTTCTCTCCTTGGCTCGTTCCACTTCCTCTGAAACACCTTGATGTCGTCTGCTCCCCAGGAGCCACTCAGGAGCTCTAACCCTGGAGATAAATACTACGTATGGCAGATAGTTGTTTATATATTCCTTCAGTTCATTTCAAAGGGGAGGCCCTTTATGGGTTTATATACTGGTTGGGTTGAGAGGATATATACATACATAGCTGATGAATACATATATACACCTTTAACTTCTTCTCTTGTGATGTTCTGGATTCCGTCTCTCACAGTTGAAGAGTACCTATGATAAACATTACAGACCTCTACCTGCTTTGTAAATGGGAAAAGCTGCAAAATCGGCAGTGTATCAAATACTTGTTCTCCCCACTGTATTTATATATATCTGTGTATATATAGTTTAGACACACTTTCTCATTGAAATGAATGCTATTATATACATACATACGTATGTGTATATATATATATATATATATATATATATATATATATATATATATATATATATATATATATATATATATATATATATATATTTAAATGGTGTGGAAGACAGCATATAAATTATACTACTATATACACACACATATGTGTATATATATATTTATATTTCTATGGTGTGTCCTCCTTCCTACCAGAGGAATTAAGAATTCATTCATTTATAAGGAAAACATCCCCCCCCCCCCGCCTGCAGGTGTCTTCAATCAGCGACAGGAAGCTGTGATGATGTCATACACCTCTCAGCCTCAACCGCCAATCAACCTGCCGACCAATCACACGCCAGCATTTTAAAAAGCCTCAATAAACTTTAATGAGCTTTAATTAAAGCTGAAAGCTTCACTGTGTGTGTGTGTGTGTGTGTGTGTGTGTGTGTGTGTTACTGTGTGTGTGTGTGTGTGTGAGAGAGTGTTACTGTGTGTGTGTGTGTTACTGTGTGTGTGTGTGTGTGTGTTACTGTGTGTGTGTTACTGTGTGTGTGTTACTTTGTGTGTGTATAATGCAGCTGATTAGTGTCCTTTTGTTTTTACTGAATCGTCTTTTTAAAGGTGACACACACACACACACACACACACACACACACAGTAACACACACACCCACACACACACACACAGTAACACTCTCTCACACACACACACACACACACACAGTAACACACACACACACACACACACACACACACACACACAGTGAAGCTTTCAGCTCAGTCACCACCTTGCATGGCAGCTCATCAATGTGTGAATGTGGTGAATGACCTGTAGTGTAAAGAGCTTTGAGGAGTCGGAAAGTCAATTCACCATTTACCTGATAAAGTTGATGTCAGCTGATGAGCTACACAACAAAACAACAGAAAAACAATAAAATCATAAAGAATATACACGGACGCACATAAAGTTGCAATAAAATATTTTTGACCTCTTTCCATGAAATGATTGTGAACATGTGATTTATTCTTGATAGATAAAGTATTGATCAGTCTCAGTGCACCTGGTCAAAGGTGATTACTGATGAGTATAAATAGGAAATAAAAAGAGGAATGTGTCAGAAAACTAAATTATTCCAACTTTATGGGCGACCGTGTAATTTGTCAAACTAAGAACTTTTCATTAAATTATGTCTAACATTGAATTTTGGTTACATATCCATCAGTTTGTAAATGTGATAGATCAGAGATTAACTGTTAACATTATTAGAGCTGCAACCATTAATCCAATAAGGAGGTCAACTTGTGATTATTGAACCATTTATTTACATAAAACTAAACAGGTGTGGCATAAACCAAACCCTAAAAAATGAATCTAAGTAAAAAAAAAGACTTTCTCAAAATATTTTAAGACCTCATCGTCACTTCAAGCAGTAATCAGCAACACGACTTTTATTATTCATTAACTTCATCACGCATTTAGTCTTTTTCTTTTTTAAACAGTGAATTTCCTTCTTTAAATATAATTCAACTGAAAAATGAATTAAAAATAAACATAAAAAAAAGATCAACAAGGCCTCTAAAACCTCCAGAACCTCTAAAACCTCCAGAACCTCTAAAACCTCCAGAACCTCTAAAACTACCTCCAGAACCTCTAAAACCTCCAGAACCTCTAAAACTACCTCCAGAACCTCTAAAACCTCCTCCAGAACCTCTAAAACTACCTCCAGAACCTCTAAAACCTCCAGAACCTCTAAAACCTCCAGAACCTCTAAAACCTCCAGAACCTCTAAAACTACCTCCAGAACCTCTAAAACCTCCAGAACCCTCAAAACTTCCTCCAGAACCTCTAAAACTTCCTCTAGGACCCATAAAACTTCCTCCAGAACCTCTAAAACCTCCAGAACCTCTAAAACCTCCAGAACTCCCAAAACTTCCTCCAGAACCTCTAAAACCTCCAGAACCTCTAAAACCTCCTCCAGAACCTCTAAAACCTCCAGAACCTCTAAAACTACCTCCAGAACCTCTAAAACCTCCAGAACCTCTAAAAACCTCCAGAACCTCTAAAACCTCCAGAACCTCTAAAACTACCTCCAGAACCTCTAAAACCTCCTCCAGAACCTCTAAAACTACCTCCAGAACCTCTAAAACCTCCAGAACCTCTAAAACTACCTCCAGAACCTCTAAAACTTCCTCCAGAACCTCTAAAAACTTCCTCCAGAACCTCTAAAACTACCTCCAGAACCTCTAAAAACTTCCTCCAGAACCTCTAAAACTCCTCCAGAACCTCTAAAACCTCCAGAACCTCTAAAAACTTCCTCCAGAAACCCCAAAACTACCTCCAGAACCTCTAAAAACTTCCTCCAGAACCTCTTAAACCTCCAGAACCTCTAAAAACTTCCTCCAGAACCTCTAAAACCTCCAGAACCTCTAAAACCTCCAGAACCTCTAAAACTACCTCCAGAACCTCTAAAACCTCCAGAACCTCTAAAACTACCTCCATAACCTCTAAAACCTCCTCCAGAACCTCTAAAACCTCCAGAACCTCTAAAACCTCCTCCAGAACCTTTAAAACTTCCTCCAGAACCTCTAAAACCTCCAGAACTGTAACACTTCTCATAATCTGATATTTGTACACCAGCTGGGATGAATTTTCCCTTTCAAATGTGTAGCTTTGATGTGCTTGCTCAATAGCAGTGGGCTGTCCTTGATCAGAGGTGATACCGGGGTGCTGAAAGGTAGTCGGTTGTGTTTGCTCAAAGGCAGAGGGTTGTGCTTGCTGGGGATTGATAACAGTGGCCACTGAGGGCACTGCAGGACGCTCTGAGGATAGACTCACAACATTCTCAGCCTGATGCTGGCATCTTCTCTTTGCTCTTTTCCACAGACGGGTATATTTGGATCTCTTCCTTCCTGAATCCATTCTAAACATAAATAGACAACATCTAGATCAGGGGTAGGCAACCTTTTTGACATGTTGCCAGTTTTAATGTTCTTGTTAATGAGTGTGCCATAATCAACAATAAGTTAAAACCGTAAGTTAAATTATGATACAAAATACAAAAATATAGGAGATAACAGGGGGCAAGACGGGTATATAAGGCAGTCCGGGTTTTGAGGGGGGCAAGAGAGTCAAGCCAGCAGGATAAGGAGTTGCAGTGAGCAGCCAGCCTATCAAAAAGGGTGTTGGGATGAGCAAAGGCCAGGTGGGTTGTTATGAAGTTGGTTATGGCTGGTGTACTAACTGTCTTGATGGTCCTGTATGTGATGGTCCATGTTGTGAGCTGCCAGGGAGACAAGAACAGTGAAGAGGATAGCATGGTGGTCAGACAGAGCAAGGTCCAAGCACTGAAGATGGGAGGAGATTGTGCTGATGGAGTACACACGGTCCAGTGTGTGGCCTTTGGTGTGGGGGGGACCTTTAACATGCTGTGTGATATTGAAGCAGTCCAGTAGGCTAGTGACAGGAATTCAGAGCCAAACAAGCAGTTGGTATCGTCCACATGACCCAATAATGGTTATGTCATCAGGTTATTAGAAGGTTTTGGGAATAAATGTTATATATATAAATGTTAGATATATAAATAGTTAGATATATAAATAGTTATATATATAAATAGTTATATATATAAATAGTTAGATATATAAATAGTTATATATATAAATGTTAGATATATAAATAGTAAGTTAGATAAATGTTAGATATATAAATAGTAAGTTAGATAAATGTTAGATATATAAATAGTTAGATATATAAATAGTTAGATATATAAATAGTAAGTTAGATAAATGTTAGATATATAAATAGTTATATATATAAATAGTAAGTTAGATAAATGTTAGATATATAAATAGTAAGTTAGATAAATGTTAGATATATAAATAGTAAGTTAGATAAATGTTAGATATATAAATAGTTAGTTAGATAAATGTTAGATATATAAATAGTAAGTTAGATAAATGTTAGATATATAAATAGTAAGTTAGATAAATGTTAGATATATAAATAGTTAGATAGATAAATAGTTAGATATATAAATAGTAAGTTAGATAAATGTTAGGAATAAATGGAACAAAATCATTTGTAAAAGTCTTGCTAGCAGACTTTAGCTATGTAACAGATCATTGCTCTGTGTCCATAACAACGTGCGATCATTTTCATTCAGAGGAATAAACTTAATCTTTAATTTAATACAATCATATGAAAAATGTAATAAGCAGGATAATACAGTGAGTTGTTTATTATTGAAGAAAACCTCTTCAAGGGGGATGAAGACCTCTGTGCTTTGCATCAGGATACTGATCCTAACCCTGATCATCCTGTCAGGATCTTTATCCTCCAGAGTGACCACAGACCACCTGGCTGTGCATTATCCATTACAACCTGTCCATTAAAGATAAAACAAACCAAATATGACCAGAGGGCAAAAACATTGTTGTGCTGCCCCCATCCACCCTCAGGGATCACATTCATTACATAGAGTATCAGCTGATGCCATTAGGTGGAAGTTACATGTTGCCTGTAACTGTACTGAATAGGTAACAATTCTCTTTTGTTGCTTTTTCAATCAAACTGCTACATAGCCATCAATGATGATGTGTGTGTGAGGTGGAGAGGAAGAGGAATTAATAGAATAGAACTTATTGATTCTCAAAGGCAAATTCAATTGCTTTGTAGCTCAACAAAACGAATGATGTATTCTGATGGCAGTTCGTATGAAACATTTCCAGAATCTTTCAGTTCTGCAACGTAGCTGGATCAGTGGATCTCTGCCTCATCACTTCCATTCCACCAAGGCGCTATGAAGAGGACCAAGACCCACATCCATCTTTCTGTTTTATGTTGCCTCCCCAGCAGACTGCAGCATAGAACAGTAGATGTCTAAGGATCTGAGCCTTTGTCCTTTTCTGTAGAGTGTATCTATGTTAGGGGACCAGTACAACTTGTTGTCCAGGTGATCTCCCAGATATTTGTATGTTAGCATTACCTCAATATCCACCCCACGAAAGTTCATTGGCTGAAAAAGGAGCTTGGACTTTTGGAAATCCACCATCATGTCCTTTGTGTTTGTGGTGTTCAGTTGGAGGCAAAGGTAAGTATGATTATATTGTGGGGAATGATGCAACATTTGTATTATTATTATTTTTGTATGGCAGATGTGTAATAACTTCTCTTGGTGCAGGAACCTCTGGGGAAAGTTAGAAAATTACCCTCAAATAACGTTACAACTATCATGTTATTAGAACGTTTTAGGAATGTTATATCAAAACCGTCATTTATAGAACTTTCTTAGAACGTTGTGGGAAGGTTTCCCAAAATTCTACCAAATGGGAACTTTAGGGGAACATTGTAAACATTACTTTATAAAAACGTTATTTCATCTGGTTATTACAACGTTTTGGGAACATTTATACAACGTTCTTAAAATGTTCTTTAGGGAACGTTCAATAGAAAACTTGTTGGGAACGTTTTGTGTTTACTGGGTAAGTTCTGATACACTAATAGTTTCAGTTTTTGGACTTTTTGCTGAAATATTGGATCATTTGAACATTTATAGAAATGAAAGCATGTGAGAAGTTTAGAGGGAAACATCAGTATTTGGTGGAGCTGTTAACAACTCATAGACATCTGAGATGTGAGCCGACTACACACTGCTGTCTGGTTTCATCTTTAACAATGTGTTGTATTATAAAGCTTGTTATATTATCCATTGTGTCAGTAAAGTGAGGAAGCTTTCAACAATAACACCATGAATAGTTTTTATTGATCATCAGATAAAATACAAGCACAAAAACACTGTGGGCTTCCACAGCTGGACAGATGTTATTAGATTAAACATGAATAGAGCTGCATGCTGCTCATTGGATCCTGACAGTAACAACAGCAGAGTCAACTGAGACTAATCAATGAATCATGTAGAAGGAAAAATAACTGAGTGTTTGAGTCTGAGACACAGATCTGCTTCACAGTGCAGAGTAACCATCATCATCAGAGCAGCTCAGACTCCAGGACTGATCATTATATCCAAACCCACCCTGCTGGTGTGAAGAGGTACTGCAGCTCTGTTTAACCATCTGTGTCTCATTAAGGGTCAGTGTGATGCTGCTGCTCCTCTCTGCTCCTCTCTGCTCCTCTCTGCTCTCTGCTCCTCACTGCTCCTCTCTGCTCCTCTTTACTCCTCTTTACTCCTCTCTGCTCCTCACTGCTCCTCTTTACTCCTCTCTGCTCCTCACTGCTCCTCTTTACTCCTCTCTGCTCCTCTCTGCTCCTCTTTACTCCTCTCTGCTCCTCTTTACTCCTCTCTGCTCCTCTTTACTCCTCTCTGCTCCTCTCTGCTACTCTTTACTCCTCTTTACTCCTCACTGCTCCTCACTGCTCCTCTTTACTCCTCTCTGCTCCTCTTTACTCCTCTCTGCTCCTCTTTACTCCTCTCTGCTCCTCTCTGCTCCTCACTGCTCCTCCCTGCTCCTCACTGCTCCTCTTTACTCCTCACTGCTCCTCTCTACTCCTCTCTGCTCCTCACTGCTCCTCTCTGCTCCTCTCTGCTCCTCTTTACTCCTCTCTGCTCCTCTTTACTCCTCTCTGCTCCTCTTTACTCCTCTCTGCTCCTCTCTGCTCCTCACTGCTCCTCCCTGCTCCTCACTGCTCCTCTTTACTCCTCACTGCTCCTCTCTACTCCTCTTTACTCGTCTCTGCTCCTCTTTACTCCTCTCTGCTCCTCTCTGCTACTCTTTACTCCTCTTTACTCCTCTCTGCTCCTCACTGCTCCTCTTTACTCCTCTCTGCTCCTCACTGCTCCTCACTGCTCCTCACTGCTCCTCTCTGCTCCTCTTTACTCCTCTCTGCTCCTCTCTACTCCTCTTTACTCCTCTTTACTCGTCTCTGCTCCTCTTTACTCCTCTCTGCTCCTCTTTACTCCTCACTGCTCCTCTCTACTCCTCTTTACTCGTCTCTGCTCCTCTTTACTCCTCTCTGCTCCTCTCTGCTACTCTTTACTCCTCTTTACTCCTCTCTGCTCCTCTTTACTCCTCTCTGCTCCTCTCTGCTCCTCTTTACTCCTCTCTACTCCTCTTTACTCCTCTCTGCTCCTCTCTGCTACTCTCTGCTACTCTCTGCTCCTCACTGCTCCTCTTTACTCCTCTCTGCTCCTCTTTACTCCTCACTGCTCTTCTTTACTCCTCTTTACTCCTCACTGCTCCTCTCTGCTCCTCTTTACTCCTCTCTGCTCCTCACTGCTCCTCACTGCTCCTCACTGCTCCTCTTTACTCCTCTCTGCTCCTCTTTACTCCTCTTTACTCCTTACTGCTCCTCTTTACTCCTCACTGCTCCTCACTGCTCCTCTTTACTCCTCTCTGCTCCTCACTGCTCCTCCTCACTGCTCCTCTCTGCTCCTCTCTGCTCCTCTCTGCTCCTCTTTACTCCTCTCTGCTCCTCTCTGCTCCTCTTTACTCCTCTCTGCTCCTCTCTGCTCCTCTTTACTCCTCTCTGCTCCTCTTTACTCCTCTCTACTCCTCTCTGCTCCTCTTTACTCCTCTTTGCTCCTCTTTGCTCCTCTCTGCTCCTCTTTGCTCATCTCTGCTCCTCTCTGCTCCTCTTTGCTCCTCTCTGCTCCTCTCTGCTCCTCTTTGCTCCTCTCTGCTCCTCTTTACTCCTCTCTGCTCCTCTTTACTCCTCTCTGCTCCTCTTTCCTCCTCACTGCTCCTCTCTGCTCCTCTTTACTCCTCTCTGCTCCTCTTTGCTCCTCTTTGCTCCTCTCTGCTACTCTTTACTCCTCTTTACTCCTCTCTGCTCCTCTTTGCTCCTCTTTGCTCCTCACTGCTCCTCTCTGCTCCTCTTTACTCCTCACTGCTCCTCTCTGCTCCTCACTGCTCCTCTTTACTCCTCATTGCTCCTCACTGCTCCTCTCTGCTCCTCACTGCTCCTCTTTACTCCTCACTGCTCCTCACTGCTCCTCGCTGCTCCTCTTTACTCCTCACTGCTCTTCTTTAGTCCTCACTGCTCCTCACTGCTCCTCTCTGCTCCTCTTTACTCCTCTCTGCTCCTCTCTACTCCTCCCTGCTCCTCTTTACTCCTCACTGCTCCTCACTGCTCCTCACTGCTCCTCTCTGCTCCTCACTGCTCCTCACTGCTCCTCCTACAGAGACACTGAGGAACCAGACCAGACTATAAACCCAGCATACAGAGGATCAGTGAATGTGGTGTTGAAGGTGTGGAGGTGGATCAGTGAGTCAGAGGAGACTCTGTAGAAGGACAGAGTGCCAGCAGGACAGTCCACATACACTGCTACTCTGTTAGAGACAGAGGAGGAGGAGGAGGAGGAGGAGGAGGAGGAGGAGGAGGAGGAGATGGGTGTTTCTCTCGTATTGTGACAGACAGAGTAACCACCATCAGAGCATCTAAGTCTCCAGGACTGATCATTCTCTCCAAACCAACAGTCATCTCTGCCTCCTTTCCTTCTGATTTTTCTGTAACTCACTGATATATAAACTCTTCCTCTCCACTCAACCTCCCAGTAACATCGACCAGTCAGAACATTTCTACTCAGCAGCTGAGGATAGTAGACATCAAATCTGTCTGGATGATCAGGATATGACTGATCCTCCTTCACACGTGTCACCTTCCTGTTGTTATCAGACAGTTTGAGGTTTGTGTTCATTGTGTTTGGATCCAGTTCCAGTTCACAGGCATCTGATGGAGAGAACGAGACACAATACAGCTGCAGTTTATCATCTGTTGATTTATTAACTACTTTACTGAAACCATTCAAACTTAAACCATCTCCATGACAACTGAGACCCTCCATCACTGAGGAAGACCATGAGATGTGACTGAAAGCTTTGGACATACAGAGTAAGTGGACCTTTAGATGAGAATGTTTTTCAAAGTGAAACTTGATTCCAGCTGCGTCTGATGTTTGTCTGAATGTAAATTCAACAGTTCAGGTCATTATATAATATAAACTGTCCAATAAAACAATATACTAAACAAATAAAACATGCTGAATGTCCATGGCTAACTAAGGGTTTAATAAATGAGAGTTCATAACATATAAAACTCAAAAGTCAGAAAATAAATATAAGAAGTATAAAAATAAGTGAACTAACATGTTGAGGGCAAGAAAGAAGGAGTACTATAGGACACTATTAGAAACAAACAGGCAATATGAAGGAAATATGGAGCTTTCTGAACAGTATTATTAAAAATGGATCTCAGAAAATGAGTTATCCTCTTATTAAATACATAGGAACGTTATGGGATTAGGGGAGAAGTCTTGGTTTGGATTCAAAGTTATTAAAGTAACAGACAGCAGTTTGTGAGGTTAGGTGACAGTTGCTCTAAATGTTTGGACCTGCGGTCCCACAGGGGTCAGTATTGGGACCAACATGTTTTATGACATATGTCACATATCAAAGGTATTGAAGCTTGTTCTTTCTGTGGATCACACTCATAGTTTTTGTTCGGGTGATGATTAACTACAAGATATGGTAACCATGGAAATGATCAAACTAAAAACCTGGTTTGATCAAAAATAAATTGTCACTAAATTTGAATAAAACTAAAGTAATGTTGTTTCACTGCAGAAGAAACAAACAAGTAAAAATACAGATAGATGGTGTGAATATTGAACAGGTTACTGAAAATAGATTTGTTGGGGTCATAATTGATGAAAAGCTTTGTTGGAAGGCAAACATTAAACATATACATCCCAAAAGGAGCATTGCAGTATTAAGTGAAGCCAAACAGGTCCTGGATTATAAAGCGCTTCACATTTTGTACTGTTCACTGGTCTCACCATACTTAAGTTACTGCGCTGAAGTTTGGGCCAATAATTACAAATCTAATGTACAGTCATTGTTTATTCTTCAGAAAAGAGCAATTTGCAACATCCATCATGCAGAGTACAGGGATCATTCAAATCCATTATTCTTACTGTCTCATTTACTGAAGTTTGCTGATCTGGTGGAATTTCAAATAGCTCAAACAATGTACGAAGCAAAAAACAACCAACTGCCTGCAAATATCCAAAACATGTTCAGTGTAAGAGAGGAGGGCTACAATCTAAGAGGTCAGACTTATTTCTAAACTGTTAGCGTGCGAACGATGAGGAGGAACTTTTGTATTTGTGTTTGTGGTGTGAGGCTATGCAGCAGTCTAAATGTGGAACTGAGGGAATGTCCAAACATTAAGATTTTTATAAAGAGGTACAAAGAAATGATCTTCAGTAGGTATAGGAATTAAGATGCTATTATTATATATGTATATTTATATGTATGTGTATTATATGTGATTTGGTTGTGTCCAAAAATGAGTGGATGACAATGGACTTGGTCCTTTGTGTACTATTATTTATATTACTTTGAGTTAATGGTGATAATATTTATGAAAGTGACAATGGTGGCAATGTAGTGATGATGATGATGATGATGTGATGATGATGATGATGATGATGATGATGGTAATAATAATAATGACAATGACGGTAATACTAGGACTAGATGATTTATGTTTTTAATCTACTGTGATGGACAGATGTATGATTATTTACATTATAGAAAAACTGGTAAAAATAGTTACAAAAAAGGGTCTCAGAAGATTCTAGAGTGGTAAAGTTATTTATAATTAAATAACAGTTGTATATTGAGATGTGGTGGAAATGACTTTTGTTCAACGCAGGTCAGAAAAATGTACAAAATGAACAATTTGTGTTGTAATCTAAGTTTGTCCTCTTACAGATCTTAAAACTAGACAAACTATTTAAACTTATGAGACTGTGTTAGGTGAGGTTTTAATAACTTTTTAAAATTCAAGTTCACGAGGCTAAAAGTGACCTAGTTGATGACACAATAACTAAAATATATATGGTGGTGTCTCTTTTTAAGCACATTAACTTATTGGTAACTTTACTTTAACTGTTGGTAACTTTAGGTGATGTGAGTGAAATGGACATTTTGTCATGTCTGATTATAATGTTTTATTCCTGTCTCTGTGGGTCAGAGATACCATACTGGGACACACCAGGGAACACTTCTCCTTTATAAACTACCTAGTTACTTTCCTTTCTTTCTTTTTAAATTTTTTTGCTGCGGTATGAAGTGGTGCTACGCCCCCAAACAATTTCACCAGTCGCCACTGATTATTTTCATCTCAAACTGTCGTCTGTTAAAAACACATTTTAGTCCAAATGCTCCAAACAGCTGAAGTCAGTATGAATGAATGAACTTTATCTGCAGGAGAGACATGACGGACATTTTGGAGCAGGTAGCGCCACCATGTGGACATTTATAAAACATTTCTCTTTTAACTCCTGAACTGTGACGAACAGAAGGAAATTTCTGTTTCATGGATTCATTGGTTCAAGATAAATGTCAGTTTAGGCCACGCCCATTTCTGACTAAACACATTTTCCATCATTTTGAACTTTTTTCATTTCTTTTACATATTTCATCCAGTTTTTCTCAAAGTTCTCATGAATCAAACTGAAAACACACTCACACTTCCTCAGACCAGGTTTCAATCTCTGCAGTCCACCATGGTCCATCCTGGAGGAAGAGACAAAGACACAATCAGCTTCATACACCTTCACTCATATCCACCATTAAACATGAACCAGAGTCCCTCAGTTAGTCAGAGTGTCTGTCCATCTGTCCACACCTTAGAGTGTCCACCTGTCTGTCCATACTTGAGAGTGTCCATCTGTCTGTCCATACCTGAGAGTGTCCATCTGTCTGTCCATACCTGAGAGTGTCCATCTGTCCATAAATGAGAGTGTCCACCTGTCTGTCCATACCTGAGAGTGTCCATCTGTCTGTCCATACCTGAGAGTGTCCATCTGTCTGTCCATACCTGAGAGTGTCCATCTGTCCATACCTGAAAGTGTCCACCTGTCTGTCCATACCTGAGAGTGTCCACCTGTCTGTCCATACCTGAGAGTGTCCAGTCTCCAGTGTGGATCCTTCAGTCCAGCAGACAGAAGCTTCTCTCCTGAGTCTCCTGGATGATTGTAGCTCAAGTCCAGCTCTCTCAGATGGGAGGGGTTGGAGTTCAGAGCTGAGGCCAGAGAAGCACAGCCTTCCTCTGTGATCAGACATCCTGACAGACTGAACACACACAACAGTTCATCTAATGAGCTTAAAAACATTCTCAACTCAATAAACAGAATTTTGTCTTTCAGGCCTCCATCAATTTATATCCATTAACTTTCATGTACTATTAATGCATTAAATAGGCTAAACTTCTTCCCCGGAGTTGTCTGTGCTTTCTCGTCTCACAGGTAATCTGGGCCTGTAGACGTCCGGAAGACAGATCCCAGTCCCGGACCTTCTCTCTCTCTCTCCTCTCCTTCCTCTCTATTCTCTCCTTCCTCTTTCTCTCTCTCCTTCCTCTCCTTCCTCTCTCTCTCTCCTCCTCTTTCTCTCTCTCCTTCCTCTCTCTCCTCTCTACTCCAACCAGTCGAGGCAGATGTTCTCCCACTGTGAGTCTGGTTCTGAGGTTTCTTCCTGTTTAAATGGAGTTTTTTCTCTCCACTGTCACCAAGTGCTGCTCATGTGGGAATGTCTCTCTTTAAATTAAACCTGAAGAGTTCGGTTTAGACCTGCTCTATGTGTAAAGTGCCTTGAGATGACTTTGTTGTGATTTGGCGTTATACAAATAAATATTGATTGATTTACACAGTAATACAACTGACCTGAGAGTTTCCAGTCCACAGTGTGGACTCTCCAGTCCAGCAGAAAGTTGCTTCACTCCTGAATCTTGCAGCTCGTTGTTACTCAGGTCCAGTTCTCTCAGACTAGAGGACTGGGAGCTGAGAACTGAGGACAGAGCTGCACAGCTTCTCTCTGAGAGGTTACAGTCACTCAAGCTGGAAATATAAAGAAAAAAAAGAGAAATAGGTTACTTATTAAATTGATTTTGAACAAACATCAGAGTATCTAAATAATTTATCTGAGTTCTTACAGAGCTTTTTTGGAGGCTTTGACCATTGGCAGCAGCCGCAGAAGAACCGCCTCTGAAGCAGAATATTTCTTCAGGTCAAACACGTCCAGATCTTCTTCTGATGGCAGTAGGAGAGATTCCAGTGTACAGTGTGGACTCTCCAGTGCAGCACACAGCTGCTTCACTCCTGAATCCTGCAGGTTGTTGTTACTCAGGTCCAGATCTCTCAGACTAGAGGACTGGGAGCTGAGAACTGAGGACAGAGCTGCACAGCTTCTCTCTGAGAGGTTACAGTCATTCAACCTGGAGAAGAATCAGCAGAACATAAGAATTGCAAACATTACTTTTCTTCATTGAACAAAGATGAAACTACATTAATCTGGATAGTTCTGTTTGCACCTACAGAGCTTTGTTGGAGGCATTGACCACTGGCAGCAGCCTCAGAAGAGCCTCCTCTGAAGCAGAGTATTTCTTCAGGTCAAACACGTCCAGATCTTTTTCTGATGACAGTAAGATGAAGACCAGAGCTGACCACTGAGCAGGAGACAGTTTATCTGTGGAGAGACTTCCTGATCTCAGGTACTGTTGGATCTCCTCCACTAGAGAACGATCATTCAGTTCATTCAGACAGTGGAACAGATTGATGTTTCTCTCTGCAGAAACATTCTCACTGATCTTCTCCTTGATGTACTTGACTGTTTTCTGATTGGTCTGTGAGCTACTTCCTGTCTGTGTCAGCAGACCTCGTAGGAGAGTCTGATTGGTCTGCAGTGAAAGACCCAGAAGGAAGCGGAGGAACAAGTCCAGGTGTCCATTTGGACTCTTTAAGGCCTCGTCTACAGCTCTCTGGTAGAAACGTGCTGATTTGCCTCCGAACACTTCAGACCAGGATATTGTTTGTTGTTCTGCCAGCAGATTGACTCCAGACTTGATGAATGTCAGATGGACATGAAGAGCAGCCAGAAACTCCTGAAGGCTCAGATGGACGAAGCAGAACACCGTGTCCTGGTACAGACCTGTCTCCTCTTTAAAGACCTGCGTGAACACTCCTGAGTACACTGAGGCTGCTCTGATATCGATGCCACACTCTGTCAGGTCTGATTCATAGAAGATCAGGTTGCCTTTCTGCAGCTGCTCAAAAGCCAGTTTTCCCAGAGACTCAATCATCTTCCTGCTCTCTGGACTCCAGTGTGGATCTGTCTCAGCTCCTTCATCATACTTGACTTTCTTCAGTTTGGACTGAAGCACCAGGAAGTGGATGTACATCTCAGTCAGGGTCTTGGGCAGCTTTCCTCCCTCTCTGCTTTTCAACACATCCTCCAGAACTGTAGCAGTGATCCAGCAGAAGACTGGGATGTGGCACATGATGTGGAGGCTTCGTGATTTCTTGATGTGGGAGATGATGGTGCTGGCCTGCTCCTCATCTCTGAATCTCTTCCTGAAGTACTCCTCCTTCTGTGGGTCAGTGAACCCTCTGACCTCTGTCACCATGCCGACACACTCAGGAGGGATCTGATTGGCTGCTGCAGGTCGTGTGGTTATCCAGAGGCAAGCAGAGGGAAGCAGTTTCCCCCTGATGAGGTTTGTCAGCAGCACATCCACTGAGGTGGACTCTGTAACATCAGTCAGGATCTCAGTGTTGTGGAAGTCCAGAGGAAGTCGACACTCATCCAGACCGTCAAAGATGAACACAACCTGGAACTCTTCAAACCTGCAGATTCCTGCTTCTTTGGTTTCAGTAAAGAAGTGATGGACAAGTTCCACCAAGCTGTACTTTTTCTCTTTCAGCACATTCAGCTCTCTGAAAGTGAATGGAAATGTGAAGTGTATGTCCTGGTTGGCTTTGTCTTCAGCCCAGTCCAGAGTGAACTTCTGTGTTAAGACTGTTTTCCCAATGCCAGCCACTCCCTTTGTCATCACTGTTCTGATTGGTTCATCTCTTCCAGGTGAGGCTTTAAAGAAGTCTTCTTGTCTGATTGTTGTTTCTGGTCTGTCTGGTTTCCTGGATGCTGTTTCAATCTGTCTGATCTCATGTTCATCATTGACCTCTGCAGTCCCTCCCTCTGTGATGTAGAGCGGTGTGTAGATCTGATTCAGAAGGGTTGGGTTTCCTGCTTTAGCGATCCCCTCAAACAGACACTTGAACTTCTTCTGCAGGTTAGACTTGAGTTTACGTCGACACTTTGCAGCACGAGTTCCTGAATGAACAAACAACAAATGAAATCAGTGAGTGGATCCTACAGAAAGTCTAGAAATCTGAACATGTAAGTGTGTCTGTGTAGTTTTTCCTCCTCCATCAGTTTTATTCAGCTCATCAGTGGAGGACAAACAGCCTCTGATCTGATGCAGATGTGTGCAGCATATTTACAGCAGAGTTTGAAATATAAACCTCTCCCATGTTGCCTCCATTTCCTCTCCATCATGTTAAATCTGTTAAAATCCTCTTACTGCTCTGCAGACGCTCAGCCAGCTCCTCCTGCTTCATTCTCCTCAGGAAGTGCAGTGTGATCTTCAGAAATGCATCTCTGCTGTTCCTCCTCTGCTCTTCCTCCTCACCGTCCAACACCTCCTCATCCTCACTCTGACTCTCTAAGCATTCTGGGTAATCTGGACTCAGACCCCTCTGGACTCTCTTCAGCTCGTTCTTCACAAAAGTGACGATGTTCTCCTCCAGCAGCTGGAACAGAAAGATAAAGTGAACATTTCATTTAAACTGGTAGAACACAACATGTGATTCATGTGTCAGTCTGAATGCCTGCTGGTCTAAACAGAGCAGCATGGACACTGTTAGGACCTGAATGCTACTTTAGTATTTCATCTGTGGTTGATGGAGTTAATAGTAAAAGGTGTGTTTGTACATGTACACACCATAAATATGGAGTCCAGCTGTGTTTGATGCTGCTGTGCAGACTGATCACTGGGAACCTCTGAGCTCTGCTGCTGAACTCTGTGGAGAAAACATCACGTTTAAGGACATTTAATGACTCAAATCTGCACTCAGATTATTAAAGATGTTCTGTCATGATGACTAAATGAACTCCTGTAAATGCTGCTCTGATTACTGGATGTTAAATTCTTACCTTCCATCATCAGGTTGTCCATCTTTAAACTTAATAGGACGACCCATAGACCAGTCACTCTTCATGGACACACAGCTGGGTTCAGGAGAGTCTGCTCTCTGCTGCTGCATCCTGATATGAATAAAGAAGTGAAAATAGCATGTAGTTAATACCAAAGAACTGCTGCCCAGCTTCACTGAGTCTCTGCTCTCCAGCTTCACTGAGTCTCTGCTGCCCAGCTTCACTGAGTCTCTGCTGCCCAGCTCCACTGAGTCTCTGCTGTCCAGCCCAGATCTTGGTTTAATACCTAAAATAAGTAAAAAGTCTGCAGTGACTTGAAGCTCAACATATTTATTAACAATGGAAGGAGCAGTGTGTAGAATTTAGTGTCATCTAGTGGAACAGACTTGGCTGAAATGGAAAATAACATTCATAAGTGTGTTTTAATTAGTGTATAATCACCTGAAAATCAGAAGAGGCCATTATATCTACAAAAGGAACGGATTCTCTTCCATGGAGGCCGCCATGTTTCACCAGAATGAACAAACACTGGCTCAACAGAAGGTCTTTTAATTTCCAAAGTATCACGGCCACCATAGGTTTTCCTACACACTTAAGATGGGCGGTGGGGAAAATGTGCAACCTCACTGCTATAGATGCCACTAAATCCTGCACACGGGTCCTTTAAGCAGCACCATGATCGTTCACTAACCTAAAACAAAGAGCTTTTGTTGCCTAAACACACCTTGTCCTCCTCCTTCTGACTTCAGAGCGATATATAAATGCTACTTCATTTGGTTGTGTTTGTCAATGCAACATTATTGGGAAACTATTTAATAGTATATGAATGTAATTTCTAGGAGACAGGGTTGAGCAGATGCAACTGAGCATGTGCAGGAAAACGATTCTGTTTACAGCTTCATTCGTTTGATCTTCAAATCAAACTCTGGACTTTGTACTATATTGTAAATTTATCTTTTATAGTTTTCATTGCAATATTACTTCTTCCCATATTTTATATCTTTGAACAGAAACACGTTAAGACTCATTCTGTATTACATGACAACAAACACTCAATTTTCTTCCATTTTACCTACGCAAAACCTTGCTGTAGTCCTGTATTAGATAAGGACTGTAACAATTTTTACTTGTTACTAAACCCTTAGTAAATATCACTCTGGGTTACCTGCTACTACTTTAGATTTATTTACTTCACAATCAAACACTAATACCAGCCCTGTCTCTGTTTCTGGTTAACATGAACATGAAAATCTGTTGTAGATTACAGCTGAATTCTCTCCACTGTGTTTCCTTCATATCTACACTACAACCTTCATGAAACTGTCTCATTGAATCATCTTCAGGTCAGTTTACAGTAGAAACAGTCTCTTACTTTGTGTCTGAGGGTCCAGGTTCATTACTGAAGAGTGGAGGTTCATCTTCAGACCGGTCACTCTTCATGGACACACAGCTGGGTGTAGGAGAGTCTGCTCTCTGCTGCTGTATCCTGATATAAATAAAGAAAAAAGCATGTAGTTAACACCAAAGAACTGCTGCCCAGCTTCACTGAGTCTCTGCTGTCCAGCTTCACTGAGTCTCTGCTGCCCAGCTTCACTGAGTCTCTGCTGCCCAGCTTCACTGAGTCTCTGCTGTCCAGCTTCACTGAGTCTCTGCTGCCTAGCTTCACTGAGTCTCTGCTGCCTCCACAGACATCCAGCCAGCTCCCAAAACATCAGCCCCCCTGCTGAGGTCCTCCTGTCTCTTGGTCTCCTTTCTACATGGTTTTGTTGACACCTTGGTCTCCAAAGTTTCTGTCCTGAGCAGCTCTTTCAGCCTCCAGAGTGGTCCTGTCCATCTGTCCTGCCTTCTTTCTCCTCTTTGTTTTCTCCCTCCTGACCAGCCTGGAGGGACATTTGGGAGCTGTCCCTTGAGGGGGCGACTGTTATGATCCCTGTTTAAGCTCTGTTTGTGTTGTCCTGTCTGTTTCTGTCCCTGCCTTCAGTTTCAAACCCTGTTGCAACTGTGTAATTCCCTCATCAGCGCCACACTACATATACTGCTCTCACTCATTTTCTTTCATTCTAGACAACTACATTGTGATGAGATCAAACCTTCCAAATCACGCAGTCTGTCCCTCAGGAAAGGGATCAGAAGCGATGGGATCAGATGGGGAGACGGTGAGGAAGCAAATTGCAGACTGCCCTGCTAAGATCAACCAAAGCCAGCTCCCCGGCAAGTAAAAGTAAAGTATGGAGTTACCAGTTCATACTGTACCCAAGGGTGATGTGGCCTCTGAAGATGAGCGACATCCCCTCCTCAGTGGCAAGCAAGATAGACGGGCTGGCTAACTAGTTCATCAGGAAGTGGCTGGGGCTGCCGAGATGCGGAACACGCTGCAACTGCCACTTCGATCCATCAGCTTGGGATACAAGCAGGAGAAGGCTCGGATGGTGCTGGAGCTGAGGGAATCCACTGACCAGCTGGTGAGAGCAGCGGGCACCCAAATAAGGAAGAGGTCGACATGGCAATCGGCAGGCTGAAGCACCTTGAGGTAGTCGGCAGATTCCAGGAGGGTCGAACAGGCCTTGGGAGGGGCGAGACCCCTTGTTCTGGTCAAAGGCTTTCAAGGAAGAGCGGAAAGCCATGGTGGTGGCAGGAGTGGCGAGGACTGAGCAGGAACGCCTGAACATCAAGGCGGTGTCTCAGAGCTGGCAAGGAGGTTGGACGTCATGGGAAGGAGTCACAGACAGGCTCATGTCTTGGTCTGACCTGTGGAAGATCCCCCAAGCGAGGCTCAGTTTCCTGATTAAGACCCACATACAACACCCTACCTTGTCCCCGAAACCTCCACCAATTGTTCGGTGCCGAAGAAACCTGTCCCCTGTGCAACAAGCTCAATGCTAGCCTCCAGCACATCCTGTCAGGCTGCAGGACAGCGTTGTCCCGAGGCCGATACAGGTGGCGACACGATCTTGTGCTGAGGAAACTGGCAGAGGTGGCATAGTCGTGCAGACAGGAGGCAAATAGCAGACCTTCTGCTCCAGTGAGACATCCCATCCTGTTCACGAGGGCTGGAGAGAACATCAACCCCCCTGGCAGAGAAATACAGCAAAACTCCTCTCACCGCAGTGAGTGGACCATGAGGGTCGACCTGGGGAAACAGCAGTTGCTGCAGTTCCCCAGGGAGATTGTTGAAACATCGCTCCGGCCGGACCTAGTCGTGTGGTCAGAGGCTCGCAGAACGGTCCTGCTGGTGGAGCTGACTGTCCCGTGGGAGGAGGGTATAGAGGCTGCCAACGAGCGGAAGCGGTCCAAGTATGCAGATCTGGCGGCGGAGTGCAGGGAGGCAGGCTGGGAGGCCATTACGTGCCCCGTCGAAATGGGGTGTCGGGGATTTGTCGGCTCCTCAACTGCTCACCTACTCCGTGACATGGGATGCACAGGAGGGGGGCATCGGAAAGCCATCAAAAAACTGGCTGAGGAGGCGGAGAAAGGCAGCTTCTGGCTGTGGCTAAGTAGGAAGCATAGGAGTTGGGGGCCGGACAACACCTAGTGCATCAGCAGGGGGAGATCCCTGCCATTGCTCCGCCACCAGGAGATGTACTGGGGTTAAAGGAGCGAAACATCCATGACTGGTGGTCCCCAGCTGATGACCCGCTTAGGCCCTCAGAGGTGTTCTTAGGAGCAGACCTGCATAAAAGGCACCGGAGGAGGTGCGTCAGGTAGCAATGGCCAGCAGGTAGACCATCAACCTGTATCATGATGAGATGCTGTTCCTGTCTGTTCCTGTTCCTCTTCTTACCTGTTCCTGCTGGTTTCAACCTTAGTTGAACTGCTTTCCCTTTATGGTCTGTAAGCCTGTCTGTTGGTTTCTGAGCATTAAAGCTGTTTCCATTTAACCTGTCTGTGGTGTTTGTGCCTGGTTCACCTGCTCTGCCCCACATAACACAGGAGGTTTATTCAGCCCAAACAGCCAACCAACTATTATTAGATTCTTACCTTCCATCAGCAGGTTGTCCATCTTTAAACAGAATAGGACGAGGCATAGACTGGTCACTCTTCATGGACACACAGCTGGGTTCAGGAGAGTCTGCTCTCTGCTGCTGCATCCTGATACAAACAAACAACAAATCAAAGAGTTTAAAAAGATGAATGTTGAGCAGACTGTCATCAGCTGAAGTTTTAGAAGCTGAATGAAAATCAGTAAGAAGACAGTGGATGAGAAACGTTCTCCTGTTCATCAAAATGTCATCTGATGAAAGATGCTGTCTCATCTTAGTTGATTAGTTGACTAATCAGTGGTTGAGCTCTTTGTTAACTCACAAAGTTAGTAGTTCATTCTGAGTTATTGTGACTTATTATTCAGTAGTTGAGTGTCAGATGTGACAGTGAGTGTGAATAATGATGGTGGAGTGATGTGAGTGGAGAACAGTGATGGACAGTTAGAGATCCTCATCTCACCTCTGAGCTTTGGTCTGGCTGTCATGTTCCCCACACAGAGAGCTTTTAGAGGGAGGGACTCCCTCCTCTCTGTCCTCACACTGATCCATAGCTGAGAAACACCTTCACACAAACACAACAACATGCTCATTCATTACAACCAGCTGCACATCACACAGGTCTGCACTGCTGTCTAACATCCTGTCATTATTCATTCCACCACCAGATGGAGCCAAAGTAACAAACTATTTAAAGACTTTCACTGAGCTTTAATGTTTAATAACTTACTTTCTGAATGTTCCACTGACTTTTCATTTGCCTGATTAAATAACTGAATATTATGAATGAAAAGATGTTTTCAACAGTATTTCTGTCACCTTCTTTTAACACATTTCATAGTATATTATTATATGGCTTTTATTACCTGTTCATCACTAACCGTCCCACCTGTGAAACAAACTCTTTCTGTTGTAACTGTGGATTAGTTATTATAATAACTGTCATATTGTTTGTCAGGTTCAAGATGACTGAATGAGGTGACCTTTGATACGACCAATTAAATGAATCAAACACACAATTACTGACTTCAAGAAACAGTTTTACACAAACAACAGTCAATCACTTTAGTCTATTTATCTAAAGTTTAGTATAATGAATGTCATCGTACCCAAACCCTTTAACAGCCAGGTTCAGTTGTTGGCAGGGTGCTGAACCATTTGAGAATGACCCAAAAGCTTTTATTTTCCCTGAAGGGAAACTTGGCTTGCAGACGGGTTAAAAAATAGACAACTATCAAAAACATATAAAAAAATGATCACATTGTTCAGAAGTTTAATACTTCATCGCCAATTTCTGGCATAGTGTTCACGTGATCGTGCATGGAGCGCACGTGAACAGTTAATGGCAGGATGTGAGCCGATGAAGAGGGAGCTTTGGATTTTATTTGTTCATAACAGCAGCTTGAACTCTATTTAACCTGCAGCTGTGTTTTCTGGACTTTTGCTTGTATTTTGGTTGATTTGCTCCGTCTTGTGCGTCCATGAGAGTTAACCACACACAGACAATACCAAGAAGAGTTTATGCATCAATAAATGAGGGGCATCTCAACGAGAGTGTGTTAACTGGATTCATTAACCCTTCAACATCCGCAACGGGGCAGGCAACCCAGGCAATTGCCTAGGGCCCCGAGCTGAAGGGATGGCTGACGTCAATGACAAAATAATGGAAATTTAGACATGGCAGCGTTATCTGCAAGTACTTCAAGAAAAAAAAAATACCGAGGACCTTTATCCCAAACTCCCAGTCATCCACCAAGCACCAAAACAGTTTGCTTTGTGTAAAGTGAATTCAGCCATTTTCTTCTAAACACATTAAATAGGTCATAAATGTATTTCTCAAAAATTGTGGAGCTAGAAAAAAAATCCTTTGCCAGTTAGCCGAGCTAGCAGCCTAGCTAGGTGGTGACATTGATTGATGGGTGACACTTGGTAGAGCGCTTGGGAGCAGAGACCGGCTGATTGGTCCTTCTTGCCTAGGGCCCCCAGGGGTCTAGATACGCCCCTGTGTGTAGGGTTGAGCAGGTTTGGGTTCTTCTAAGGTAAGGAGGTTTGTGTGTAATATGTAAACAACACATATCAGTAGTTACCTGGATGATTCCTGCCTTTCTGAAACGCCTCTGTTAATGAAGGTGTGTTATCTGTCTGCTCTCTCTCCTCACCTCGTTTCTCTTGTACCTCATCATGACTTTGGTCAAAGCCGTAGCAGGACTATTAAATACCGAGGTCAAAAAGAAGACCACAATTTAAGTATCAGTTCAGTGTAATCCATGATGTTATGTTGCTTTCTTGCTGTGCATGTCTCAGTCATGGTCTCTCTTGTGCTCCAGTTCTTTCTCATCACTTCCAATTCTGCAACTTAAATCAACTCTGTTCCTATTTCATTATTCTACAACTTCCATTGTTGCATATTTAAACATTATAACTGCATTATATTATTTTCTTTGTTTGTTCTTATAATGAGGAATGAAGCAAAGCATGCTGGGAGAAAAGTCCAATTAACAAAAGTAGAAAACTCTACTGCAGTAGATATTGTTTCTAGAATATATATAATATATATATATATATATATATATATATATATATATATATATATATATATATAATATATATATATATATATATATATATATATATATATATATATATATATATATATATAATATATATATATATATATATATATATATTCTACTGAATATACGGGCGGCTGTGGATCAGGAGGTAGAGCGGTCGTCCAACAATTGGAAGATTGGCGGTTCGATTCCCAGCTCCAGTTGCTATGCCAACGGTGTATGAATGCGTATGAATGATTAGCTTCTCCTGATGTGCAGGTTGGCTCCCTGCGTGGTAGCTGCTGCCATCAGTGTATGAATGTGTGTGAATGGGGTGAATGAAATGTATTGTAAAGCGCTTTGAGTGGTCGAAAAGACTAGAAAGGCGCTATATAAGTACAGTCCATTTACCATTTACCATAGACTACTTTAGATTAGACATGGCAGCAAGTCTGCAAGTACGTGTCACGTGACGGTCCGTTGATGGATAATTGTCTCATCGGCTACTTTGGTTTTGATATTTTCACTTCATGATGAAACGAAACTTCAAGAAAAAAAAAATACCGAGGACATGACGTCTGTGTCCTCAATGGATTTGTGGTATTTGCCACAGTATCTCAGTTTTGTCACATATATCACATTTTGATTCGGTGCTATTGTAACTTATTGTTTAGTACTGAGTATTTCTGGGCAGACAGCTTACAGTCATTTTATGTTTCTTCCGGTTTAGTATTTACAGTGTATATGTGGGGGTTTTATTTTGGAGGGGTGGAGCGGAAGTGTATGTTGTGTGCTGCAATGGACGAAAAAGGAAAGTGAAGAAGAGTAAAGGAGCGCACGTCCTGTTCAACAGCTCCGTGTTTTATAGTCTAAAGACAAATAACTCCACACAACGTTTCAGACGGAGTATTAGGGCCACGTGAGGAAAAAACATTTAAACATTCAAATGAAATGTGGAGAATAAAGTTGAAATATCCTGCAGACTTTAATCTGAGCGTGTCAGTGAAACCGGCTCCTAGAAAACTTAAACCAAGAAACCTAAAGATGATCAAATCCCACAATCCCACAGTTTGACATGTTTATAACATATATATCATGTTTCCAGATCTAAATCTAAATGAGTTTAACTTCCACTTTAAGACTGAAACACTGAACAATAAACAAGATCATTGTCTGATATTTAGTTTTTATGCAGGATGAACTTGATGAAGTCGCAGACCTGAAGAGACTGGAGCTTTATTCTCATTACACAGAAACACACATGGAGAAAGTCCACGTTACACCTTCTCCCTCCTAAATAACAGTCACTTCTTCACATTCATGTGTATTTTTATTTATTATACACAAAATGTATTATTGCATATTACTGCTAAACAGCTGTTGTCTTGGGAACATTAACAGCTGTGGTCAGTTATGGACTAGTAACAGAAACTCTCATCCTCTCATCATCCTTTCTTCCTCTATCTATCCTCTCTTCTATCCATCTTCTTTAAACTCCTCCCTCCATCTTCCTCTTGTTCCATCTATCCCCAACCCAGCGGCTCAACTTACCCCAGAGCTACCATTGTGACTTTATTAGTCCCCACAGCTAACATGGTGCACTGTTATGCTAGGTTAATGACCTCATGTTGTAGCTCATAGATACCACAATTGATTTATAAAACACATTTAAAATGATCTATTTTGGTCACACATCATAAGCAAGTATCCACTGAAATACAGCAACCAGTGTTATACTAGAAACACACAAAAAGGACATCTCTGAATTTATATGGAGCTCATAACTCCTGATGATTTAGATAGAGCTCAAGAACTGCACCAAGCTTTAAATAATGACAAGAAAAGACAAAGAAAGTGAAAGTAAAGAAAAAGGATCAGAAACAAAGGCCCGTACTCTAACCAAACTGTGACAAACTATATTCCACTTGGAGATGGTCCTATAACAATAAATATAAAATGAGGCTAGAATCAGTGAGTTTAGTGTCCTGATACCGATATGGATGCTTTTACATTTTAAATCAAACCAAACAAAAAGAACCAATAATACTCGTCAGTGTTGAGCCTGAACGCGTTCAACGTGAACTGATCGTTCTGTATTTCTGCCTGATGAACGTTATTGTGAACGCGTTCATTCTGGCGTTAGTGAACGGCTCTCTCTCACAGTTTAACTTGGTTCAAGAGAGAAAACCCGGCTAAAACACACCGTAAACAGCCTTAACATGTAGCGGGAATAAAACCCAATCTGGCAACAGCAGCCAGCACAGAGTCGCACCGCCGCATGCGCCATCACAATGCGAAGCATGGAGGCAAAAACACATGAAGGCAGCAGAGCAGCTCTACCTCAGACCATTAATACAGCATCTTCGTATGATTACTGACAACTATTTACAAATCAGACGCATAGTTTCAGTGTTAAAACTGATCAAATAATTGCTGTCTGTGGTTCTATATGAGCTGTGGCAATCATTTAGAAAAATAATAGCTCGCAGCAACAGATTGGAAACAAAAGAACTATGAACTAGTTCAACATGTTGAATTATGAACTATGAACTGAACTAGTTCATTTTAAAATGTGTGAACTGAACTTTGAACTAGTTCATGTAGGAAGTGAACTTTCCATCACTGTCCGTCGCACATTTCTGCAACCAGCAGCTGAGTTTGTTCCTGTGTGTCTAACTACAGCCGGTCTCTGAACATTATATTACATTTAATAATCTGATGAAATGATTATTTAAAGATGAACTATTAGGATGGAAACATGTATATTTAGGTATCGATCCGCCATCACTAATAACTAGCAGCCAAACCAGCGGCCTGCTTAATGTCGTGATGACTGATCATTATATCTGCAATCAGTTCTCTGGAAAGCTTCATTACAGTGTGCATATACGGAGAGATGTCTCTGCTTTCTACAGGGTTAAATACATTTCTCACTTTACATCATATTCATCATATTGTTATTAATACACTGCCTACCTCTTCCTCGCGCTGCTTCTCTTCCGTGTTTGCAGACAGGTGAAAGAGAGAGAGAGACGTGACGCTCCTCTGCTTCTGAAGACGGAAACTCAAGTTAAACAAGATCAATACAACAAGTAACAGCGAAACATATTTATACCAATAAATCACACAACTATACATACTATCATTTTAAAAATACACGTAACTTATTGAAATCAAACATAAGTACCAAAGACAAATCACCAGTGTTTGTCTCAGCTCTTCCTCTTTTGTCTTCCTCTTCCTGGGTTTGCAGGATCTGCGTGTTTTAGTGTAAATAAATATGAAATGATGGTCTGCTTGCCTCTGATTTACTGTAACACCATAACACACTATTAGAAGAACAAGCTGTATATGTGAAATAACTCAAAGACACATTAGCTTTTATTTAAGCTGCATTTTGACACTTTATCGTTTATTCTGTATATTTGTGCTCATTTAGTTTTTACTCACAATTAATGCTCAAGGAGATACTGAGACTTACTTTACTTTTCTTTTCTTTTAACACTGCCAAAGAATGAGATCAACCAATAATGACCTAAATAAAATAACAAAGTGACAGATGTAATAATGTACATTGTTAGCATTGTAAGGTTATAGTTTTATCTTGTGTTTTAAATGTAGTTTAGTCAGCTGCAGCACTGTGAGAAGAGTTCTTTGTGTTTCTAATGTTAATCTAACAGCAGCTAACTGGCCACAATCAACAACCTGATCAACAGGGTTGAGAGTGGCCTTTTATTGCTGCCAGCACTAAGGCAATATTCCTGCTGTCTAATCAGCATCTTGATAAGCCACACCTGTGAGGTGGGATGGATTATCTGGGCAGAGGAGAAGTGCTCACTAACACACATTTAGACAGATTAGTGAACAATATTTGAGAGAAAAAGGTCTTTTGTGTATATAGACAATGTTTTAGATCTTTGAGTTCAGCTCATGAAAAATGGAGCAAAAACTAAAGTGTTGCGTTTATATTTTTGTTCAGTGTATAAATATATATATATATATATCACTATAACTACCATCTCTACTGTTATCAGATCATTTTAACACCTGCTGACACAAACATGATGAAAACTGTCGGCTACGTTTCCTTTAAAGGCTGAAAATCATCTGAATGAAGCTGATGAGTGAAGGTGAAATATATCAGCAGCTTCAACCAGCCAGCGATAGTGCCGTCAACATTTAAACAAGCAGAAGAAGAAGAAACATGTAACTCACAGCAGGAGGTTTTTAAGGTCTCATCTCTCTGTGTTCATCTTTAATCTGAAGTCTTCTTTAAGGAAATGTGATCACAGAACAGCAGCTCTGAACTTTGGAACAACTGAAGTCAAACATTAACAGACAGTATAAATCTTTATCAGCTGAATCAGAAAGTCTGATCATAGTTTTATTATTTGTGTCTTTTATATTCCAACAACACAAAAAGTGGCAAGATGGTATAAAATGTGTGAAATGAGAATATCTTCATTATGAATGTTTACTATTATAACACGTGTCCTCATAAACATACTGTCCTCATTAATGCTGCTAAAACCTCACAGTCATCAAACACACTGCAGATTAACACATTTCTCTGGGCTCTACAGGGTTAAATACATTTCTCACTTTACATCATATTGATCATGTTTTGCATTAATACACTGCCTACCTCGTCCTCGTGCTGCTTCTCTTCTGTGTTTCCAGACAGGTGACAGAGAGAGAGAGCGCTCACCTCTGTCCTACCCAAAGGTTACCTCTCACTTCCGTTTCCCTCACCTGAGTTTTAGTCCCGCCCACCGTGGAAACATAGAGAGACGCAAGGAAACCACTGAGGATTCAGAAGGAAAGGGTAGAACTAACTATTGCTCTGGCTGTAATGGAAGTGTGCTCAATAATCCAGAAACAAGTCATCAAGTCATGGCAACAAGAGCAGGATAGAGAACAAAAAGGCAGAAACAGAACAGCAGCTCTGAACTTTGGAACAACTGAAGTCAAACATTAACAGACAGTATAAATCTTTATCAGCTGAATCATAAAGTCTGATCATAGTTTTATTATTTGTGTCTTTTATATTCCAACAACACAACAAGTGGCAAGATGGTTGTGACAAAGTGGGTGAGAGCACACCATTCGTACCATAACTTATTAATTTAACTATACTTGTTGTTTGTTTGGACCATAAGTTAGTCAGTAATCAAACTCTGCAGATACTTACTATCCCGGGTTTGTTTGTGTTTGCAGTATATTTGGTTATAAGTTACATCTCAGCAGACTTTTGGTTAAAATAAAACACACACTGGTATTAAGTTTAGTGAGTTTATTGGTTTAGTTTGAGGTCATAAGTTTAGTATTTTCTTTCTTTGTTACTCACCATACTTACATGTGCTCAGGAGACAAAGGGAGGAGTTGGCCTACGTTTCCACGACGTAGCCACGCCCTAATGCATACCCTGCTTTATCGTCACATATAAAATCAGGGAGGCCAAAATGTCCCAAATGAACATCATACTGCATTGAAGAAGGCTTTAAACTAGCGATTGAGACCATAAACACATTTTGAAAACGTTTACTGAGGTTAGAAATCAAGTGAGAAGTTGGTGAATTCTCCATTGACTTGTATAGAGACGGAAGTCCTTTTGACACCAAAACGGTCGCCCCCTGGTGGCCTTTTGATAGAATGCAGTTTTAAGTTACTTCCTGGTTGGCCTCATTGCAGAGGACCAGAACTCCCCACCCGGTCCGAACTCAGGCGCTGCATCCTTTAAAGGACGATTATGTCACAGCGCAGCACGAAGGCTGATCCCAGTTCGAAGACTCCTTCAAACCTTCTTTTCCCTCTTCTTGGAGGATCACCGCTACGATCCTTCGCTGCCTCCCAGGATCCTTTGCGCGCCGCTGTTCAGCGTGGGGAAAATATAACAACGGCAAATAATTTACATTCAGTACACACACAAGTATTGGGTTTTAACCCTTAGCACCGACCCGGCAGCTTTAGTGGGAAACCCTAAACCTTAGCACCGACCCGGCAGCCTTAGTATGAAACCCTAACCCTTAGCACCGACCCGGCAGCCTTAGTATGAAACCCTAACCCTTAGCACCGACCCGGCAGCCTTAGTATGAAACCCTAACCCTTAGCACCGACCCGGCAGCCTTAATATGAAACCCTAACCCTTAGCACCGACCCGGCAGCCTTAGTAGGAAACCTTAACCCTTAGCACCGACCCGGCAGCCTTAGTAGGAAACCCTAACCCTTAGCACCGACCCGGCAGCCTTAGTAGGAAACCCTAACCCTTAGCACCGACCCGGCAGCCTTAGTAGGAAACCCTAACCCTTAGCACCGACCCGGCAGCCTTGGTAGGAAACCCTAACCCTTAGCACCGACCCGGCAGCCTTAGTAGGAAACCCTAACCCTTAGCACCGACCCGGCAGCCTTAGTAGGAAACCCTAAACCTTAGTTTAAAGTTAAATGATGCTCATTTGGTTTTATGCTTCACACACATGTATTTTTACATTTGCCCCCCCCCCCCCCCGTCTGCAGGTGTCTTCAATCAGCGACAGGAAGCTGTGATGATGTCATACACCGCTCAGCCTCAACCGCCAATCAACCTGCCGACCAATCACACGCCAGCATTTTAAAAAGCCTCAATAAACTTTAATGAGATTTAATTAAAGCTGAAAGCTTCACTGTGTGTGTGTGTGTGTGTGCGTGTGCGTGCGTGCGTGCGTGCGTGCGTGCGTGCGTGCGTGTGTGTGTGTGTGTGTTAAAGCTCATTAAAGTTTATTGAGGCTTTTACCATATGAGCAGCAGAACTATCTGGCAAAGAGAGGAAGGATGAACCTTTATGCTGCAGCTGATGATGTGATGAGCATCAGCTGCCAAACCTCCACCATTGGGCCCCGAATATGCCACTGGGAGACAAAGACATACAGGGGAGGAGACAAAGACAGACAGGGGAGGAGACAAAGACATACAGGGGAGGAGACAAAGACATACAGGGGAGGAGACAAAGACATACAGGGGAGGAGACAAAGACAGACAGGGGAGGAGACAAAGACATACAGGGGAGGAGACAAAGACATACAGGGGAGGAGACAAAGATATACAGGGGAGGAGACAAAGACACACAGGGGAGGAGACAAAGACACACAGGGGAGGAGACAAAGACATACAGGGGAGGAGACAAAGACAGACAGGGGAGGAGACAAAGACATACAGGGGAGGAGACAAAGATATACAGGGGAGGAGACAAAGACACACAGGGCAGTTGACAAAGATATACATATATAGTGTATATATGTAGAGAATTGTCTTTTGTGTATTTGTCGCTACAGTTTGATGTAAACTTTGGATTAATATGATGGAAACACTTTACTATTCTGTGGTTTTTATTTCATTTTCCTCTTTCACACACACACACACACACACACACACACACACACACACACACACACACACACATACACATACACACATACACACACACACACACACATACACACACACATACACACACACACACACACACACACACACACACAGTAACATACACACACACACACACACACACACACACACAGTAACATACACACACACACACAGTAACATACACACCCACACACAGTAACATACACACACACACACACACACACACACACACACACACAGTAACATACACACACACACACACAATAACATACACACACACACACACAGTAACATACATACACACACACACACACAGACACACACACACACACACACACACACACACACACACACGATGACATCAGCAGCAGTCAGAGGTCAGAGGTCAAGCTGCCATCAGGAGGTCTGGACCAATCACAGAGCAGCTGATGAAGCTGGTCGCCGTGGAAACGTTATCATCAGTCTGCAGCTCCTCCAGAGTCCTGCTGTCCACATGGACTTCCTGTTTCACACTGGTCCCTGGTCTTAATGGCCAGTGGTTCCCAACCTAGGGGTGGGGCCCCTCCAGAGGGTCAGCGAGTACCTCTAACTGTACTACAGTAAAGTATAAGTACCTCAAACTGTACTACAGTAAAGTACAAGTACCTCTAACTGTACTACAGTAAAGTACTAGTACGTCAAACTGTTAGCATTGTAAGGTTATAGTTTTATCTTGTGTTTTAAATGTAGTTTAGTCAGCTGCAGCACTGTGAGAAGAGTTCTTTGTGTTTCTAATGTTAATCTAACAGCAGCTGTAGTGTTGTTGTAGTTACTGCAGGGCTCCAGCAGGGGGAGCGGTGGTGTAGTTACTGCAGGGCTCCAGCAGGGGGAGCGGTGGTGTAGTTACTGCAAGGCTCCAGCAGGGGGAGCGGTGGTGGTGTAGTTACTGCAGGGCTCCAGTGGGGGAGCGGTGGTGTAGTTACTACAGGGCTCCAGCAGGGGGAGCGGTGGTGTAGTTACTGCAGGGCTCCAGCAGGGGGAGGGGTGTTGTAGTTACTGCAGGGCTCCAGCAGGGGGAGCGCTGGTGTAGTTACTGCAGGGCTCCAGCAGGGGGAGGGGTGTTGTAGTTACTGCAGGGCTCCAGCAGGGGGAGCGCTGGTGTAGTTACTGCAGGGCTCCAGCAGGGGGAGCGGTGGTGTAGTTACTGCAGGGCTCCAGCAGGGGGAGCGGTGGTGTAGTTACTGCAGGGCTCCAGCAGAGGGAGGGGTGGTGTAGTTACTGCAGGGCTCCAGCAGGGGGAGCGGTGGTGTAGTTACTGCAGGGCTCCAGCAGGGGGAGCGGTGGTGTAGTTACTGCAGGGGGAGCGGTGGTGTAGTTACTGCAGGGCTCCAGCAGGGGGAGCGGTGGTGTAGTTACTGCAGGGCTCTGACAGACTTATGAAACATTATGTTGTGATAGACTTCAGGAGGGCTGGCAAACAGGATCGTGCACCACTGCTCATCGACGGGACTGCTGTGGAGAAGACCAGCAGTGTGAAGTACTTGGGGGTTCACACTGCTGACGACCTCACTTCAACCACCAACACCACAGCAGTCCTCTAAAAAGCTCAGCAGCGAGTCAAGGAAGGAAGGGAAGGAGGAAGGGAGGAAGGGAGGGAGGAAGGGAGGAAGGATGGAAGGGAGGAAGAAGGAAGGAAGGGAGGAAGGAAGGGAGGATGGAAGGAAGGATGGATGGAAGGGAGGAAAGGAGGAAGGAAGGGAGGAAGAAAGAAGGGAGGAAGAAGGAAGGAAGGAAGGAAAGAAGGAAGGAAGGAAAGGAGGAAGGAAGGAAGGAGGGAAGGAAAGAAGGAAGGAAGGATGGAAGGAAGGAAAGGAGGAAGGAAGGGAGGAAGAAGGAAGGAAGGGAAGAAAGAAGGGAGGGAGGAAGGCAGGATGGAAGGAAGGAAGGAAGGAAAGGAGGAAGAAGGGAGGAAGAAGGAAGGAAGGGAGGAAGGAAGGGAGGATGGAAGGAAGGAAGGATGGAAGGGAGGAAAGGAGAAAGGAAGGGAGGAAGGGAGGAAGGAAGTAAGGATGGAAGGGAGGAAGAAGGAAGGAAGGAAAGGAGGAAGGAAGGAAAGGAGGAAGAAGGAAGGAAAGGAGAAAGGAAGGGAGGAAGAAGGAAAGTTTCCCACTGTTTGTCAGATATTATTGTCTTCATCTCCAATTCCCATTGTTCTTTAATATCCAGGTTATTTTCTCCCAGATCTTCTTGTAGAGCCTTATATAAAAGGGTCAATGACGTATCAGGATGTTCAACAGGTCAATTTTAAAAAAGCTAAAATGAGAATATCTATTGCAGTAGTTCAAACATTAAGAATGTTGAGTTCACATAAATTCATATTAAAATAGTAAATTAGGTGTTTTATGTGTTTTTTCATCTCGATGAATTAGAACTGATCTTAAAAAAGTCATGTGGTGCCTAACCCTAACCCATGATCTATCTTAAAATAAATGAATTTATTTAACATGCTTAAATATCTTTTTACAAGTTTTGAGTAATATAAAGTGTTTAGAAACAAATGATTTGTTTGTCTTTTGAGTTTTTGTAAATAATAATCTCATATTTATGTTCTATGATGTCACAGTTGACTTCTTAAATGTATGTAAGACTTATTTTTCCTGTAAATTGCTTTTAAATGATTTTAAGAATTAAAAAATACATTTCAGTTAATCATACTGTATCAGTGGTTAATATTAAAAGTGATATTTAATACAGTTATTGGTATTATTGGTCACACCACATGATGAATGGTTGCACCAAATGACATAAAGACCTCATATCATTAAACATCTATTGAAAGAAATAAAAAAACAATGACTTTAATACAAAATAGAATGAAACCAGTGGTTTTATTACAATTTCACAGAATTGTAATAAACTCAAACATTTCATGAACATTGTTTAAAACATAAGTGCAGCACGCATTCATGGCTTTGTCATGAACAAACTTTTCATTTAACTTGACGATGGAATAAGTCAGTTTTGATTATTGAATGATTCTCTTCTCCTAGCAGGGTACACTGCTCCTGCTGCAGGCTCACAATTAACACACTGCCAATGGCAAGCAGTCTTTACCTTGCATGGGAGTCATTCTGGTAAAATAGATTAGAACAGTTAGAAATAAATAATGCATTACAAATAAATGCATCATTGCCAAAGTGACATTGCATTTTAATCATGATATTAAAAAAACATTAAACATAAACTGTTGCTTCTGAAATCTTAGAAAAAATGACTCAAACTGCATAAAAATATATTCCAAATAAAACTAAAATAAAGGAATGAATGAAATAAATCATTGACTGAATATAAACGTTTCTAATGTAGGACATATCTTTCATTGAAAACACTCTGCAATGGTTACACCACATGATATTTTCAAGTTCAGTCAACATTTACAGGCACATAATTGACCACCAAAATAAAACAAAAGGTCACTATGAAATTTATAATCAAAATATATATTTGTAGAATAACGTAATATTTATTGTTTTCTTGAGGTCATACCACATGATATCCAAATATGGCAACTACATACCAGCCATTGAAAAGCTTCATTCTTTCCATATTTTAGAAAGAGTTACAAACCTGCTTGTTGTATCCATGGGTCCTTGGCAAACTAGTGTATGATGCAACATCCTGCCTTTGAATGATTTTCATCATAAAAGTCCCAGAGTGGTTGTTTCTTGATATTTCATAAAATCATCATCGTCAGACAAAGTTTGTTTTTATGTTATGATGGAAAAATAAATACAAATGGTTTGCACTGTTGTACAGTTCTATAAAACACTCTGGAAATCATGCCAAACAGGGCAGAACATACATTTGAATAGATTTGGAGTCATTTCAAATAAGTTTTCATAACAGCAGTCATGGCCAGACGGTCGCACCACATGACATTTAGTCACTTTAAATAACAGAAACATGACTAATAACTAGTGAGTACATATAAAGGAAAGCTACTACATATGTATGGGATTTTTTATCCATTTAAACCTTTTTCAAACTGAATAAAATGCAGTCGGACTGAAAATGTAGGCGTCACGTCATTGACCCAAATGTGATATACATGTTTGTGTCACTGTTCCCTGTATAGTTGAAATGAAAATATACTTTATTTTAGATGGTAGGGAACAAAGCAGTAAATCATTTTTAATAAAAGTTTGTGTCAATATATTTAAAATGTCTTCTTCTACTTTAAAACTTTACTTTGATAGTCTTATTTATTTAAATCTTTGGTGCAGTTATATTTATGCTTTTATATCAGACTCTTTACGCTTTGTTGACTTTAAACTTTTTATAAAATAGGTAAGTATTCATGAGCACGTGGTGGTTGAACAGCTCCTTTTCTAAGATAAGAATTCATCCCATCAGATCCATCAGATGCTTCAGAGCCCTGTTTTGATCCCATGGTCTCCAGTACATTGATTTTTGCCATTGCTGCTGCAAGTTCTGTTTCCAGTTCCAGTTGTTCTTGCCTTTTTTTTAATTGTTCTTGTTGTGCCTCAAGGTCATGTTTTTTCGTCAGGGCCGCAACCCGCTCCATAATAGCAGCCTTTTCAGCTTCTGCCTTTATGCGAGCATATGATGTTGATGATGTGCTTGATGCACGAGACTTGGACTTGATCTTTGATTTTTGGGAATTTGAAACACTGTCACTAGGTCCGATGTCATCAGAGTTTACAACACTGGGTTGCTTGTCATCTCCAACAATGGAGGGTGAAATTATTTGATGTCCATTTTCAACACTTGTTTGTCTAATTTCACTCAACCATATTTGCACACCCTGTCCAAAAGCAGTACATTTGTCCATGTTTTGATTAAGCCACTGAGTTTGCTTTTCAAGTTCATTTTCAGACAGAAAACTCTTCAGTGATTTGTGATATTCACATGCTTCCTCACAAAGCCTGTCCATTTCATCCAAGTGACCTCTTATTTTATTTGCATTTTCATTTGATTGCATGAGCTCTTTCATTGTTTCCATTAGTACTTTGGTTTGTTTGCATTTTGAGTTTCTTGCTTTTTGAGTGTTTGCCAAAAACAACTCCAAACCTTTTGCAGTGAATTTAATAACCCTTTTTTCCTTTTCAGGTTCCATCAAATGTTCATATTCCATTCCAGTTTGTGGCTGAGTATCAGAAAGACTCTTAACCATGACATCTTCATCCATTTTCCCTTTGTTCAAACGTCACAAGAAAACACATGAAATCCTCTTATTCCAAGTTTAATCATTAGTGATTTGTTTGATTACCACAAGTGTTTGTTTGAGTGCACACTCCATTTAAGTTGTAACATTATAACATTCAATGATGTATTGCCGGATCGTTCCCATTTTGAATGACGTCATGCTGCGTAGGCGTGTCCACACACTTCATTCATTCAATTTCCAGTTGACAGGTAGCGTAGTAAAAGCAGATAAACATTTGCTGATGCTCCGTGCACATAAACGTATTCCGCAATTGCAAATCGGAGATGAACCTTTATGTGTCCCGCTTGACTGCACTACAAGCTGCTGACGTTCCTCATGCAGTTGAGTTTTAGACGAATGTAAGCGCTATCTTTTCCAATAAAAGATGCTCTTGTCTCTCGGTTTTCATGCCTCCATGTCCGACGCGCTCCAGCGTTGTTAAAGGGTTTTCCAGTTTCATGAAATCCAAACACTCTTCTCTGGTTCCATATATTTATTTTCAAAAAAACTTAGGTTGCTTACCGCAGCATGGAGTGACAGACAGATCAACTCAGTTCACTTCCTTCTTTTCCAATTGTTCAAACAAAAAACAAAAACAACACATAGCAGCATCTAAAACTGTATGGCTGCGTGTCTAAAACCGAGAGCCCCGCCGGCCCCACTAGCCAACACTAATATATCCAGGTGCTGCAGTCACCTGTCTATAAAGAGGAGGCGGAGGTGTGAAACGGCATCAATTATGCAGAGTCATGCCGGCCTCAAAATAACCAGAATTAACAATAAATCACAATTTCATAATTGTTACCAATTCAACTAATAATTCAAACCATAATATTTTATGTTCGTATCTCATTATTAATTAGATA
Organism: Scomber scombrus; assembly: GCF_963691925.1. NCBI lineage: Eukaryota > Metazoa > Chordata > Actinopteri > Scombriformes > Scombridae > Scomber > Scomber scombrus. The sequence continues at coordinate 34,229,873 of NC_084974.1, read as the reverse complement.
AACAATAATAGTAGACCAGAAAAAATCAAATATTCATCGAAACATAAATCAAGCATTTGGCTCCAACAGTATGTTTGAGATGGTGACGTGAGGTTAATGGATGTGATTCACTTTGCTTGAACAGTATGAGACCAGCTCCCAGACCCAGGTCCTGTGTTTGTAATCAGAGCACCGGACCGTCCGGCTCTGGAGATCTACCTGCTGCCTCACAGTCCTGCAAGGTGACCATCCAGCTTCACAGAGTCCTCTTTACTAAGCAGAGACAGTTTAATGTTATTTAAGAAGTTACTGCAATCATGTTAGTGGATAGTTCTGTGTGAGTTATATAACTCCTGATAAAAGGAGGCAAGAGAAGCGTTTACTGTGTTTGGGTCACATTGTATAAATGCCATCCTCGTCTTTAATGCATCCGTCCCAAGCTTCATTGCTAGTAGATTCAGATTCATTTTATTCTTTGTCCCAGAGGGAAGTTAGTCTGCAGCAGGAATACAGAGAAACAACACAGACACACAACAGATTAAACACTACAACAACATTCATTCATTGCAGCTAAAAACATGAATTTATAAAAGAAAAACTAATAAAAACTAATAAATACGTCACGCCAGCAATATACTGTAATTTTACGGTGTTCATCCGTAAATTGACTTTACAGTAGTAGTCTGTAAACCAGAAATACACTATATTTATATATATATATATATATATTTCTGTATTCACACTGTTAAATGATTTCAGTCTAATGTAGTAAAAAATATAAATGCAGCATATTTCTATGAATATTTGGAAATTACAATAATATTCTGTCTGTTGTTACTTTAACTTCTCAGTTTACTGTAGACAGGCACAGTAGATAATACAATAACTCAATTTAGCAGTTTCCTAAAATATCTTAAATGCATCAATATTAAAACTTCATTATTCTCAGGGCTATAGACAATTGCTTAAGTATTTTTGTGAATATTGTGCAAAATAAGCAATAAAAACTTAAAGAGAATCAACATAATTTATTTCAAAAGGCAATATCAACATGAATACTGAATACTGCTATTTTCAAAAAATGGAAAAAAAAGTCAAAGAAAAACAACAAATACAGAAGAAATAAGAGTTTAACCCTCCTGCCAGGTATGCTTATGTTCTTACAATTTACTGCAATAAACTAATAAATAAACTATCTGCTGCCAGCAAACATACAACGGTAAGAGAATTTTGTGATGTGATACATGTAACATTCAATAAAAATATTTGAGACAAAAAAAAAAAATGTAGCCCTATTTTATTTGAAATTGCAAGCAAAGTGTTTGCTTCCATCTTCTGTCATCCAGACAATTATTGAAGATTTTCAGGAAATACATGATATAAGCCAGTCACATTTGATCTTAGACTATTTTGATTTCAGGCGCTTCATTGGTATAAATCCAGAGAGAGGGACAAAGGCCAAACGGGGCAAGGTTGTCTCCAAGAAGAAAGGTGTGATGGTCCAGAAGAAGTCTTCCAGCAGTCAACACACGTCTCCATGCTACTGAAGAAACTCCTTGACTCTGAATGGGACTTCCTATAGATCAGTGAGTTCTCCTTAATCTTGCTCTCTGTCCATGTGTTGTTTTGACAGTCTGGCATTGCCACATTAAGCCATAAGAGAACTGCTATCATTAGCTTTATAAGCTTTAGCTTGGAGAGTATATTGTACATTCCTGATTGTATAATATCTGTTTGTTATTGTTTGACAGTAGCAACACTGGAATAATGCTGCAGAGGAACAGCAGCTAACTAACTGATGGTCATCTCTTCACACCCACCCAGACTCCCACCGGACCTAAGACGTAAAAACACAAACCTACCTGACATGACTATTTTAAGAAGTAAACTGCACGTCTCAGTACATACGAGATCATTTGTCTTTAGATATATGAGCCCTATGCACCACCTTAAACTGCAACAGGCAGTGACGGGCACAGAGAGATGTTCTATTTACCAGCCTAAGAATGGAATCCCATACATCGTTTGACAAATGAAAGTTTAAATCCTGCTCCCAAGCAATTTTAATTTTGTCCAGAGGAGCCTGTTTTATGCCCACCAGTTTGTCATAAATGACCGATATTAACCCCTTGCGCGATGGATGCAGACCAAGTAACATATCAGCGGTGGTCACAGTAGTTGCCCCAGGGAAACTAGCCCTCCGAGAATGGAGATACTGCAGGTATCTGAAAAGATGAGTGTTTGGTAAACCAAACTTTTCAGACAGTTGTGCAAAAGATGAAAAGTTGTCACCAATGAAAAGATCTCTAAATTTCTCTATACCCCTCCTGTGCCACTCCTGGAATGCAGAATCAGATAGTGAAGAATAGGGCTAAATGTTTAAAGAACTGTGATTCATCAGCTGCATCACTGGGAGGATCAACCTGCATATCAGACTGATCTTGTTCACTCTCGTGGGAAACACCAGGATTCACAACAGACTCAACCAGATGTTCCTCAGTACCAGTTTTATGTTTCTTACTCATGTGTGATGTGAATGTGGAGCTCTTGCTACAGTGTCTATAAGGACCCTTATAGGACCTTATATAGGACCTTATATAGGACCTTATATAGGACCCTATATAAGGACCCTCTCTAATGTGTGTTTCTAATGAGAGTAAAAGGCTGTCAGTCTCACACCTTGCACTGCAGAAATCAACATGACACGTTAGTTCCACTACACCAGAAGTAGGCCTAACTACACGTTTATTATGTCTGTAAGTGTGAGATTTAAACGTTGAAAAGTTTTGGAAAGTCCGACTGCAATCAAAACACACTTAAAAGTTAAATTAGGTGTATTTTTATGAATCCTCATGTGCTTTAGGTATTCCACTATTGTGGCACAGTTATGACAACAGATCTTTTCATCAACAAACATGTATTAGTCTGTATGAATTAGTACATTATGTCAAGCAGGAAGATCATTTCTGGCTGCTTTTTAGTGCCACCGTATCAGTCTTAACGCTGAAATGTTTAAACTTAACTGAGTTGCAATGTTAAGATTATGAAAGAAAAGTTTGACAAATCATAAACAGAGTTGGGAGAACTTACGTTAGGACATGTGAAGCCCACAGTGACACAGAAATAAAAAAAATGCATTTACAAAGAGTCCAGAAAGTCAATATTTTCACAGCAATTTCCTGTTTTAAACGGAAAAATACAACTTTATGCCTCGAGGATTCAAGTCTCTTTAACCGAACTAGCTTAATTCCGTTAGCTCATTGTAAAACACACTTCATTAAAAGTCGACGCAAACAAAATAAAACTCACCAAAACTCTCTAGGCGATGTTCCTATGGTTTGGTTAAAATAAATCGTTAACCACGGGGCAAGATATAATTATTCCAGTAACATCTGCCGATGTTGGCCTCTCGCTAACAGGTGCTGCTCCTCGGATGCAGACCAAGATTAAACAATTAAACAATTTAAACAACAAAAAACAAAGTCCTAATATTGTTTCGGCTAGCCTATTCAAATCTAAGCATCACTGATACATAACGAGACAAACTCCTGAGCGTTATATCAATATCAATAAGATAGCCCACCCACAGGAAAGAAAATAAGATTTTAATTAACTTACCGTTTCATTTTGTAGATGTAAGACCGGAATGATGTTGATGAAGACCGATGAGCTAAATTGTGCGTCCTGCCGTCCTCTTCTGGAAAATGTCCAAAATGTAGTGTGCTGTAATTTAAAACATCAGCATACTGTTTACGGCCTCTGTCCTGTTCCAAGTTAAGAAGCCCACAATGCATTGCTAACTACAGTACTAAACTGTTAAACAGGAAAACAGTATTTTAGTGTTGAAAAGTGGCTGAAAATGTAAAGCAATTGGTTACAGTGCAGTATTAGTGAGTCTGGCCATGAGCCCAATTGGTTCTGTTTTGGTTTCATTAGGTCTGAGGTCATGACATCTTTATCTACTATAACATGAGCATGGTCACCTTTCTCCACCCTGATAATTACATATTATTAAAACATCTGGAATCCAATGAGCTGCAGCTCTACCTCAACCTTCCACTCTTTAGACTGTTTGTGTAAAGTAATCTAACCTTTAACTTCTTCTCTTCCCTGTGGAAGCACAGTAACACCTAGCATCACACTTACTGACCACCTGGTATGGACCTTCTCTCCTTGGCTCGTTCCACTTCCTCTGAAACACCTTGATGTCGTCTGCTCCCCAGGAGCCACTCAGGAGCTCTAACCCTGGAGATAAATACTACGTATGGCAGATAGTTGTTTATATATTCCTTCAGTTCATTTCAAAGGGGAGGCCCTTTATGGGTTTATATACTGGTTGGGTTGAGAGGATATATACATACATAGCTGATGAATACATATAAACACCTTTAACTTCTTCTCTTGTGATGTTCTGGATTCCGTCTCTCACAGTTGAAGAGTACCTATGATAAACATTACAGACCTCTACCTGCTTTGTAAATGGGAAAAGCTGCAAAATCGGCAGTGTATCAAATACTTGTTCTCCCCACTGTATTTATATATATATGTGTATATATAGTTTAGACACACTTTCTCAGTGAAATGAATGCTATTATATACATACATACGTATGTGTATATATATATTTATAATTCTATGGTGTGTCCTCCTTCCTACCAGAGGAATTAAGAATTCATTCATTTATAAGGAAAACACCCCCCCCCCCCCGTCTGCAGGTGTCTTCAATCAGCGACAGGAAGCTGTGATGATGTCATACACCTCTCAGCCTCAACCGCCAATCAACCTGCCGACCAATCACACGCCAGCATTTTAAAAAGCCTCAATAAACTTTAATGAGCTTTAATTAAAGCTGAAAGCTTCACTGTGTGTGTGTGTGTGTGTGTGTGTGTTACTGTGTGTGTGTTACTGTGTGTGTGTGTGTTACTGTGTGTGTGTGTTACTGTGTGTGTGTGTGTGTGTGTGTGTGTTACTGTGTGTGTGTTACTGTGTGTGTGTGTTACTGTGTGTGTGTGTGTGTTACTGTGTGTGTGTTACTGTGTGTGTGTTACTTTGTGTGTGTATAATGCAGCTGATTAGTGTCCTTTTGTTTTTACTGAATCGTCTTTTTAAAGGTGACACACACACACACACACACACACACACACACACACACACACACACACAGTAACACACACACCCACACACACACAGTCACACACACACCCACACACACACACACACACACACACACACACACACACACACACACACAGTCACACACCCACATACACACACACACACACACACACACACACAGTCACACACACACAGTCACACACCCACACACACACACACACACACACACACACAGTAACACCCACACACACAGGATGACATATGAACGGCAAGTTTTTCCTACGTAACCAGAAGGTTATTATGATGTTCCCTGAACGTTTTGGATGGTTAATTGAATGTTTTAAGAAGGTTACCAGAACGTTCCCAAAATGTTTAATTCCCAGCTCCTCCTTTCTGCATGTCCATGTGTCCTCGGGCAAGACACTTAACCCCAACTGCTCCCACTTGGTGTATGAGTGTGCATGTGAGTGTGCATGTGAGTGTGCATGTGAGTGTGCATGTGAGTGTTGGTCACCACCTTGCATGGCAGCTCATCAATGTGTGAATGTGGTGAATGACCTGTAGTGTAAAGAGCTTTGAGGAGTCGGAAAGTCAATTCACCATTTACCTGATAAAGTTGATGTCAGCTGATGAGCTACACAACAAAACAACAGAAAAACAATAAAATCATAAAGAATATACACGGACGCACATAAAGTTGCAATAAAATATTTTTGACCTCTTTCCATGAAATGATTGTGAACATGTGATTTATTCTTGATAGATAAAGTATTGATCAGTCTCAGTGCACCTGGTCAAAGGTGATTACTGATGAGTATAAATAGGAAATAAAAAGAGGAATGTGTCAGAAAACTAAATTATTCCAACTTTATGGGCGACCGTGTAATTTGTCAAACTAAGAACTTTTCATTAAATTATGTCTAACATTGAATTTTGGTTACATATCCATCAGTTTGTAAATGTGATAGATCAGAGATTAACTGTTAACATTATTAGAGCTGCAACCATTAATCCAATAAGGAGGTCAACTTGTGATTATTGAACCATTTATTTACATAAAACTAAACAGGTGTGGCATAAACCAAACCCTAAAAAATGAATCTAAGTAAAAAAAAAGACTTTCTCTAAATATTTTAAGACCTCATCGTCACTTCAAGCAGTAATCAGCAACACGACTTTTATTATTCATTAACTTCATCACGCATTTAGTCTTTTTCTTTTTTTAAACAGTGGATTTCCTTCTTTAAATATAATTCAACTGAAAAATGAATTAAAAATAAACATAAAAAAAAGATCAACAAGGCCTCTAAAACCTCCAGAACCTCTAAAACTACCTCCAGAACCTCTAAAACCTCCAGAACCTCTAAAACCTCCTCCAGAACCTCTAAAACCTCCAGAACCTCTAAAACCTCCAGAACTGTAACACTTCTCATAATCTGATATTTGTGCACCAGCTGGGATGAATTTTCCCTTTCAAATGTGTAGCTTTGATGTGCTTGCTCAATAGCAGTGGGCTGTCCTTGATCAGAGGTGATACCGGGGTGCTGAAAGGTAGTCGGTTGTGTTTGCTCAAAGGCAGAGGGTTGTGCTTGTCCTCTAAAAACTTCCTCCAGAACCTCTAAAAACCTCCAGAACCTCTAAAACCTCCAGAACCTCTAAAACTTCCTCCAGAACCTCTAAAACCTCCTCCAGAACCTCTAAAACTTCCTCCAGAACCTCTAAAACCTCCAGAACCTCTAAAACTACCTCCAGAACCTCTAAAACTACCTCCAGAACCTCTAAAACCTCCTCCAGAACCTCTAAAACTTCCTCCAGAACCTCTAAAACCTCCTCCAGAACCTCTAAAACCTCCTCCAGAAACTCTAAAACTACCTCCAGAACCTCTAAAACCTCCAGAACTGTAACACTTCTCATAATCTGATATTTGTGCACCAGCTGGGATGAATTTTCCCTTTCAAATGTGTAGCTTTGATGTGCTTGCTCAATAGCAGTGGGCTGTCCTTGATCAGAGGTGATACCGGGGTGCTGAAAGGTAGTCGGTTGTGTTTGCTCAAAGGCAGAGGGTTGTGCTTGTCCTCTAAAAACTTCCTCCAGAACCTCTAAAAACCTCCAGAACCTCTAAAACCTCCAGAACCTCTAAAACCTCCAGAACCCCCAAAACTTCCACCAGAACCTCTAAAAACCTCCAGAACCTCTAAAACCTCCAGAACCTCTAAAACTACCTCCAGAACCTCTAAAACCTCCAGAACCTCTAAAAACTTCCTCCAGAACCTCTAAAACTACCTCCAGAACCTCTAAAACTTCCTCCAGAACCTCTAAAACCTCCAGAACTGTAACACTTCTCATAATCTGATATTTGTGCACCAGCTGGGATGAATTTTCCCTTTCAAATGTGTAGCTTTGATGTGCTTGCTCAATAGCAGTGGGCTGTCCTTGATCAGAGGTGATACCGGGGTGCTGAAAGGTAGTCGGTTGTGTTTGCTCAAAGGCAGAGGGTTGTGCTTGCTGGGGATTGATAACAGTGGCCACTGAGGGCACTGCAGGACGCTCTGAGGATAGACTCACAACATTCTCAGCCTGATGCTGGCATCTTCTCTTTGCTCTTTTCCACAGACGGGTATATTTGGATCTCTTCCTTCCTGAATCCATTCTAAACATAAATAGACAACATCTAGATCAGGGGTAGGCAACCTTTTTGACATGTTGCCAGTTTTAATGTTCTTGTTAATGAGTGTGCCATAATCAACAATAAGTTAAAACCGTAAGTTAAATTATGATACAAAATACAAAAATATAGGAGATAACAGGGGGCAAGACGGGTATATAAGGCAGTCCGGGTTTTGAGGGGGGCAAGAGAGTCAAGCCAGCAGGATAAGGAGTTGCAGTGAGCAGCCAGCCTATCAAAAAGGGTGTTGGGATGAGCAAAGGCCAGGTGGGTTGTTATGAAGTTGGTTATGGCTGGTGTACTAACTGTCTTGATGGTCCTGTATGTGATGGTCCATGTTGTGAGCTGCCAGGGAGACAAGAACAGTGAAGAGGATAGCATGGTGGTCAGACAGAGCAAGGTCCAAGCACTGAAGATGGGAGGAGATTGTGCTGATGGAGTACACACGGTCCAGTGTGTGGCCTTTGGTGTGGGGGGGACCTTTAACATGCTGTGTGATATTGAAGCAGTCCAGTAGGCTAGTGACAGGAATTCAGAGCCAAACAAGCAGTTGGTATCGTCCACATGACCCAATAATGGTTATGTCATCAGGTTATTAGAAGGTTTTGGGAATAAATGTTAGATATATAAATAGTTAGATATATAAATAGTAAGTTAGATAAATGTTAGATATATAAATAGTTATATTTATAAATAGTTATATATATAAATGTTAGATATATAAATAGTAAGTTAGATAAATGTTATATATATAAATAGTTATATATATAAATAGCTATATATATAAATAGTTATATATATAAATAGTTAGATATATAAATAGTTAGATATATAAATAGTTATATATATAAATAGTTATATATATAAATAGTTATATATATAAATAGTTATATATATAAATAGTTAGTTAGATAAATGTTAGATATATAAATAGTAAGTAAGATAAATGTTATATATATAAATAGTAAGTTAGATAAATGTTAGATATATAAATAATAAGTTAGATAAATGTTAGATATATAAATAGTAAGTTAGATAAATGTTAGATATATAAATAATAAGTTAGATAAATGTTAGATATATAAATAGTAAGTTAGATAAATGTTAGATATATAAATAGTAAGTTAGATAAATGTTATATATATAAATAGTAAGTTAGATAAATGTTAGGAATAAATGGAACAAAATCATTTGTAAAAGTCTTGCTAGCAGACTTTAGCTATGTAACAGATCATTGCTCTGTGTCCATAACAACGTGCGATCATTTTCATTCAGAGGAATAAACTTAATCTTTAATTTAATACAATCATATGAAAAATGTAATAAGCAGGATAATACAGTGAGTTGTTTATTATTGAAGAAAACCTCTTCAAGGGGGATGAAGACCTCTGTGCTTTGCATCAGGATACTGATCCTAACCCTGATCATCCTGTCAGGATCTTTATCCTCCAGAGTGACCACAGACCACCTGGCTGTGCATTATCCATTACAACCTGTCCATTAAAGATAAAACAAACCAAATATGACCAGAGGGCAAAAACATTGTTGTGCTGCCCCCATCCACCCTCAGGGATCACATTCATTACATAGAGTATCAGCTGATGCCATTAGGTGGAAGTTACATGTTGCCTGTAACTGTACTGAATAGGTAACAATTCTCTTTTGTTGCTTTTTCAATCAAACTGCTACATAGCCATCAATGATGATGTGTGTGTGAGGTGGAGAGGAAGAGGAATTAATAGAATAGAACTTATTGATTCTCAAAGGCAAATTCAATTGCTTTGTAGCTCAACAAAACGAATGATGTATTCTGATGGCAGTTCGTATGAAACATTTCCAGAATCTTTCAGTTCTGCAACGTAGCTGGATCAGTGGATCTCTGCCTCATCACTTCCATTCCACCAAGGCGCTATGAAGAGGACCAAGACCCACATCCATCTTTCTGTTTTATGTTGCCTCCCCAGCAGACTGCAGCATAGAACAGTAGATGTCTAAGGATCTGAGCCTTTGTCCTTTTCTGTAGAGTGTATCTATGTTAGGGGACCAGTACAACTTGTTGTCCAGGTGATCTCCCAGATATTTGTATGTTAGCATTACCTCAATATCCACCCCACGAAAGTTCATTGGCTGAAAAAGGAGCTTGGACTTTTGGAAATCCACCATCATGTCCTTTGTGTTTGTGGTGTTCAGTTGGAGGCAAAGGTAAGTATGATTATATTGTGGGGAATGATGCAACATTTGTATTATTATTATTTTTGTATGGCAGATGTGTAATAACTTCTCTTGGTGCAGGAACCTCTGGGGAAAGTTAGAAAATTACCCTCAAATAACGTTACAACTATCATGTTATTAGAACGTTTTAGGAATGTTATATCAAAACCGTCATTTATAGAACTTTCTTAGAACGTTGTGGGAAGGTTTCCCAAAATTCTACCAAATGGGAACTTTAGGGGAACATTGTAAACATTACTTTATAAAAACGTTATTTCATCTGGTTATTAGAACGTTTTGGGAACATTTATACAACGTTCTTAAAATGTTCTTTAGGGAACGTTCAATAGAAAACTTGTTGGACCAATCACAGAGCAGCTGATGAAGCTGGTCGCCGTGGAAACGTTATCATCAGTCTGCAGCTCCTCCAGAGTCCTGCTGTCCACATGGACTTCCTGTTTCACACTGGTCCCTGGTCTTAATGGCCAGTGGTTCCCAACCTAGGGCTGGGGCCCCTCCAAAGGGTCAGCAGATAAATGTGAGGGGAGGTGAGATGATTAATGGGAAAGAAGAACAAACTAAGTTCTGATACACTAATAGTTTCAGTTTTTATCTTTTTCTCTAATCTTTGATTGTTGCTGAAATATTGGATCATTTGAACATTTATAGAAATGAAAGCATGTGAGAAGTTTAGAGGGAAACATCAGTATTTGGTGGAGCTGTTAACAACTCATAGACATCTGAGATGTGAGCCGACTACACACTGCTGTCTGGTTTCATCTTTAACAATGTGTTGTATTATAAAGCTTGTTATATTATCCATTGTGTCAGTAAAGTGAGGAAGCTTTCAACAATAACACCATGAATAGTTTTTATTGATCATCAGATAAAATACAAGCACAAAAACACTGTGGGCTTCCACAGCTGGACAGATGTTATTAGATTAAACATGAATAGAGCTGCATGCTGCTCATTGGATCCTGACAGTAACAACAGCAGAGTCAACTGAGACTAATCAATGAATCATGTAGAAGGAAAAATAACTGAGTGTTTGAGTCTGAGACACAGATCTGCTTCACAGTGCAGAGTAACCATCATCATCAGAGCAGCTCAGACTCCAGGACTGATCATTATATCCAAACCCACCCTGCTGGTGTGAAGAGGTACTGCAGCTCTGTTTAACCATCTGTGTCTCATTAAGGGTCAGTGTGATGATGCTGCTCCTCTCTGCTCCTCTCTGCTCCTCACTGCTCCTCTCTGCTCCTCACTGCTCCTCTCTGCTCCTCACTGCTCCTCACTGCTCCTCTCTGCTCCTCTTTACTCCTCTTTACTCCTCTCTGCTCCTCTTTACTCCTCTTTACTCCTCTTTACTCCTCACTGCTCCTCTCTGCTCCTCTTTATTCCTCTTTACTCCTCACTGCTCCTCACTGCTCCTCTCTGCTCCTCTCTGCTCCTCTTTACTCCTCTTTGCTCCTCTCTGCTCCTCTTTACTCCTCACTGCTCCTCTCTGCTCCTCTTTACTCCTCTCTGCTCTTCACTGCTCCTCTTTACTCCTCACTGCTCCTCTTTACTCCTCACTGCTCCTCACTGCTCCTCTCTGCTCCTCTCTGCTCCTCTCTGCTCCTCTCTGCTCCTCCTACAGAGACACTGAACCATAGACCATAAACCCAGCACACAGAGGATGAGTGAATGTGGTGTTGAAGGTGTGGAGGTGGATCAGTGAGTCAGAGGAGACTCTGTAGAAGGACAGAGTGCCAGCAGGACAGTCCACATACACTGCTACTCTGTTAGAGACAGAGGAGGAGGAGGAGGAGGAGGAGGAGATGGATGTATAGTTGCTATTGTGCCAGACAGAGTAACCATAACGATCAGAGCACTCCAGACTCCAGGACTGATCATTAAATCCAAACCTACAGTCAACACTGTCTCCTTTCCTGCTGATTCTTCTGTAACTCACTGATATATTAACTGTTCCTCTCCTCTCGACCTCCCAGTAACATCGACCAGTCAGAACATTTCTACACAGCAGCTGAGGTAAGGAGTCAAATCTGTCTGGATGATCAGGATATGACTGATCCTCCTTCACATTTGTCACCTTCCTGTTGTTATCAGACAGTTTGAGGTTTGTGTTCATTGTGTTTGGATCCAGTTCCAGTTCACAGGCATCTGATGGAGAGAACGAGACACAATACAGCTGCAGTTTATCATCTGTTGATTTATTAACTACTTTACTGAAACCATTCAAACTTAAACCATCTCCATGACAACTGAGACCCTCCATCACTGAGGAAGACCATGAGATGTGACTGAAAGCTTTGGACATACAGAGTAAGTGGACCTTTAGATGAGAATGTTTTTCAAAGTGAAACTTGATTCCAGCTGCGTCTGATGTTTGTCTGAATGTAAATTCAACAGTTCAGGTCATTATATAATATAAACTGTCCAATAAAACAATATACTAAACAAATAAAACATGCTGAATGTCCATGGCTAACTAAGGGTTTAATAAATGAGAGTTCATAACATATAAAACTCAAAAGTCAGAAAATAAATATAAGAAGTATAAAAATAAGTGAACTAACATCTTGAGGGCAAGAAAGAAGGAGTACTATAGGACACTATTAGAAACAAACAGGCAATATGAAGGAAATATGGAGCTTTCTGAACAGTATTATTAAAAATGGATCTCAGAAAATGAGTTATCCTCTTATTAAATACATAGGAACGTTATGGGATTAGGGGAGAAGTCTTGGTTTGGATTCAAAGTTATTAAAGTAACAGACAGCAGTTTGTGAGGTTAGGTGACAGTTGCTCTAAATGTTTGGACCTGCGGTCCCACAGGGGTCAGTATTGGGACCAACATGTTTTATGACATATGTCACATATCAAAGGTATTGAAGCTTGTTCTTTCTGCGGATCACACTCATAGTTTTTGTTCGGGTGATGATTAACTACAAGATATGGTAACCATGGAAATGATCAAACTAAAAACCTGGTTTGATAAAAATAAATTGTCACTAAATTTGAATAAAACTAAAGTAATGTTGTTTCACTGCAGAAGAAACAAACAAGTAAAAATACAGATAGATGGTGTGAATATTGAACAGGTTACTGAAAATAGATTTGTTGGGGTCATAATTGATGAAAAGCTTTGTTGGAAGGCAAACATTAAACATATACATCCCAAAAGGAGCATTGCAGTATTAAGTGAAGCCAAACAGGTCCTGGATTATAAAGCGCTTCACATTTTGTACTGTTCACTGGTCTCACCATACTTAAGTTACTGCGCTGAAGTTTGGGCCAATAATTACAAATCTAATGTACAGTCATTGTTTATTCTTCAGAAAAGAGCAATTTGCAACATCCATCATGCAGAGTACAGGGATCATTCAAATCCATTATTCTTACTGTCTCATTTACTGAAGTTTGCTGATCTGGTGGAATTTCAAATAGCTCAAACAATGTACGAAGCAAAAAACAACCAACTGCCTGCAAATATCCAAAACATGTTCAGTGTAAGAGAGGAGGGCTACAATCTAAGAGGTCAGACTTATTTCTAAACTGTTAGCGTGCGAACGATGAGGAGGAACTTTTGTATTTGTGTTTGTGGTGTGAGGCTATGCAGCAGTCTAAATGTGGAACTGAGGGAATGTCCAAACATTAAGATTTTTATAAAGAGGTACAAAGAAATGATCTTCAGTAGGTATAGGAATTAAGATGCTATTATTATATATGTATATTTATATGTATGTGTATTATATGTGATTTGGTTGTGTCCAAAAATGAGTGGATGACAATGGACTTGGTCCTTTGTGTACTATTATTTATATTACTTTGAGTTAATGGTGATAATATTTATGAAAGTGATGATGATGATGATGATGATGGTGATGATGATGATGATGATGGTGTTAATAATAATAATAATGATACTAGGACTAGATGATAATGGTGATATAGACGTAATGATAGTGATAATAATATTAATGATAATATATTTCTATATACTACACAGGAACACAGGTACAGAAATGTAAGTTGTGAATTAGAGGCAGGAATTAAACAAGTGTAAACTTCATCCTGCTCCTTTTCAGGCTCAGTTACTGACAGAAGAATGTCATTGTTTGCTTCTTTTATTTGTTTCATTCTTGGTTGATTTGCTTTTTTCCTTTTGGATTTGAAATTGTTCGTTTATGTGTGAAAATAAACATTAACACAAAAAACATAAAATTATGAAATAAAACGTATTAGCTTGTAAAATGCAGCTGTTAGTCTCTCAGCACCTGTCAGCATTCAGTATAAATTGATTCCAATGAGAGTCAATGTAAACCCTTCACAAGCACGTGACCTGAGGCTGCTCTCTGATTGGCTTCCTTCAGTTTTCCAGGACACGCCCACTTTTATTGGCAGCGAATTGTTGTTTTATGTTTTTAATCTACTGTGATTGACAGATGTATGATTATTGTATATTATAGAAAAACTGGTAAAAATAGTTACAAAAAGAGTCTCAGAAGAATCTAGAGTGGTAAAGTTATTTATAATTAAATAACAGTTGTATATTGAGATGTGGTGGAAATGACATTTGTTCAACGCAGGTCAGAAAAATTTACAAAATTAACAATTTGTGTTGTAATCTAAGTTTGTCCTCTTACAGATCTTAAAACTAGACAAACTATTTAAACTTATGAGACTGTGTTAGGTGAGTTTTTAATAACTTTTTAAAATTCAAGTTCACAAGGCTAAAAGTGACCTAGTTGATGACACAATAACTAAAATATATATGGTGGTGTCTCTTTTTAAGCACATTAACTTATTGGTAACTTTACTTTAACTGCTGGTAACTTTAGGTGATGTGAGTGAAATGGACATTTTGTCATGTGTGATTATAATGTTTTATTCCTGTCTCTGTGGGTCAGAGATACCATACTGGGACACACCAGGGAACACTTCTCCTTTATAAACTACCTAGTTAGTGCCACCTTGCTGCTGAAGGACTGTTCTCAAAGTTCTCATGAATCAAACTGAAAACACACTCACACTTCCTCAGACCAGGTTTCAGTCTCTGCAGTCCACCATGGTTCATCCTGGAGGAAGAGACAAAGACACAATCAGCTTCATACACCTTCACTCATATCCACCATTAAACATGAACCAGTCCCTCAGTTAGTCAGAGTGTCTGTCCATCTGTCCATACCTGAGAGTGTCCACCTGTCCATACCTGAGAGTGTCCACCTGTCTGTCCATACCTGAGAGTGTCCACCTGTCTGTCCATACCTGAAAGTGTCCATCTGTCCATACCTGAGAGTGTCCACCTGTCTGTCCATACCTGAGAGTGTCCATCTGTCTGTCCATACCTGAGAGTGTCCACCTGTCTGTCCATACCTGAGAGTGTCCACCTGTCTGTCCATACCTGAGTGTGTCCATCTGTCCATACCTGAGAGTGTCCATCTGTCTGTCCATACCTGAGAGTGTCCATCTGTCCATACCTGAGAGTGTCCACCTGTCTGTCCATACCTGAGAGTGTCCACCTGTCTGTCCATACCTGAGAGTGCCCACCTGTCTGTCCATACCTGAGAGTGTCCACCTGTCTGTCCATACCTGAGAGTGTCCACCTGTCTGTCCATACCTCAGAGTGTCCACCTGTCTGTCCGTACCTGAGAGTGTCCACCTGTCTGTCCATACCTGAGAGTGTCCACCTGTCTGTCCATACCTGAGTGTGTCCATCTGTCCATACCTGAGAGTGTCCATCTGTCTGTCCATACCTGAGAGTGTCCATCTGTCCATACCTGAGAGTGTCCACCTGTCTGTCCATACCTGAGAGTGTCCACCTGTCTGTCCATACCTGAGAGTGCCCACCTGTCTGTCCATACCTGAGAGTGTCCACCTGTCTGTCCATACCTGAGAGTGTCCACCTGTCTGTCCATACCTGAGAGTGTCCAGTCTCCAGTGTGGATCCTTCAGTCCAGCAGACAGAAGCTTCTCTCCTGAGTCTCCTGGATGATTGTAGCTCAGGTCCAGCTCTCTCAGATGGGAGGGGTTGAAGCTCAGAGCTGAGGCCAGAGAAGCACAGCCTTCCTCTGTGATCAGACATCCTGACAGACTGAACACACACAACAGTTCATCTAATGAGATAAACAGTATTTTGTCTTTCAGGCCTTTATGTTCACACTCAGCGCCCCCTGCTGTATGTTGGTGTCATGCAGATACATTATAGGTTAGTAGGAGAGAAAGCACATGTTCCTGCTGGAGGCTGCATTCTGATTTATGTTGGCAGAAGAAATGCCTTTAAAGTTAAATATTGTTCCACAGAATATCTAAAGAAGATTTCAGAGAAATTTACTGATGTTTTAACTTAGTTCTTATTTTTCATTCCAACAATGTTCACTGTGTGATCACAATCATTTAATTAGGCAACTTAGTGTCTTCCATCATATTATAATTTAATTTCATTCAGTGTTTAAACATTTAATTTGTATTTTACAAGAAAAAAAGTGAAATGTAAAGAAAATCATGTTCAACATTTCCTGAGCAGCAGATCTGCTTTTTATGTTCACCTGCATGTAGAGAACATGACAGTAATTCTGTGTTGTATATTTTCTGTTATTCTTTCCATTATAATAGACTTTCATGAATTAATGCACATTGAGTCTTCATTGAAGATTAAAGACAGAAACATAAATCCTGCCTCACATGTTGGTGTGGAAGGAGTTTTACTTACTGTATACTTGATGTTAGATCACTTCAGCTCAGAGAGTACACTAAATCTTTTTATCATAAACTCTTCATGTAAACTACAAACTGAGGAGAAGCCAAAAATATGACTTTATATACACAATAATAAAACTGACCTGAGAGTTTCCAGTTCACAGTGTGGACTCTCCAGTCCAGCAGAAAGCTGCTTCACTCCTGAATCCTGCAGGTTGTTGTTACTCAGGTCCAGATCTCTCAGACTAGAGGACTGGGAGCTGAGAACTGAGGACAGAGCTGCACAGCTTCTCTCTGAGAGGTTACAGTCACTCAGTCTGGAGAAGAATTGTAATAAGTCAATTCACACATCCAATATATAAAGACAATAAAAGCTTGGTGGGTAAACTTTTATAGACAGTTGAATCCTGACCTGATACTTTCCAGTCCACAGTGTGGACTCTCCAGTCCAGCAGAAAGCTGCTTCACTCCTGAATCCTGCAGGTTGTTGTGACTCAGGTCCAGATCTCTCAGACTAGAGGACTGGGAGCTGAGAACTGAGGACAGAGCTGCACAGCTTCTCTTTGAGAGGTTACAGTCACTCAACCTGGAGAAGAATCAGCAGAACAAACGAATTGCAAACATTACTTTTCTTCATTGAGCAAAGATGAAACTACATTAATCTGGATAGTTCTGTGTGCACCTACAGAGCTTTGTTGGAGGCTTTGACCACTGGCAGCAGCCTCAGAAGAGCCTCCTCTGAAGCAGAGTATTTCTTCAGGTCAAACATGTCCAGATCTTTTTCTGATGACAGTAAGATGAAGACCAGAGCTGACCACTGAGCAGGAGACAGTTTATCTGTGGAGAGACTTCCTGATCTCAGGTACTGTTGGATCTGCTCCACTAGAGAACGATCATTCAGTTCATTCAGACAGTGGAACAGATTGATGCTTCTCTCTGCAGACACATTCTCACTGATCTTCTTCTTGATGTACTCAACTGTTTCCTGATTGGTCTGTGAGCTACTTCCTGTCTGTGTCAGCAGGCCTCGTAGGAGAGTCTGATTGGTCTGCAGTGAAAGACCCAGAAGGAAGCGGAGGAACAAGTCCAGGTGTCCATTTGGACTCTTTAAGGCCTCGTCTACAGCTCTATGGTAGAAACATGCTGATTTGTCTTTGAACACTTCAGACCTGGATGTTGTTTGTTCTTCTGCCAGCAGATTGACTCCAGACTTGATGAATGTCAGATGGACATGAAGAGCAGCCAGAAACTCCTGAAGGCTCAGATGGACGAAGCAGAACACCGTGTCCTGGTACAGACCTGTCTCCTCTTTAAAGACCTGTGTGAACACTCCTGAGTACACTGAGGCTGCTCTGATATTGATGCCACACTCTGTCAGGTCTGATTCATAAAAGATCAGGTTGCCTTTCTGCAGCTGCTCAAAAGCCAGTTTTCCCAGAGACTCAATCATCTTCCTGCTCTCTGGACTCCAGTGTGGATCTGTCTCAGCTCCTCCATCATACTTGACCTTCTTCAGTTTGGACTGAACCACCAGGAAGTGGATGTACATCTCAGTCAGGGTCTTGGGCAGCTCTCCTCCCTTTCTGCTTTTCAACACATCCTCCAGAACTGTAGCAGTGATCCAGCAGAAGACTGGGATGTGGCACATGATGTGGAGGCTTCGTGATTTCTTGATGTGGGAGATGATGGTTCTGGCCTGCTCCTCATCTCTGAATCTCTTCCTGAAGTACTCCTCCTTCTGTGGGTCAGTGAACCCTCTGACCTCTGTCACCATGCCGACACACTCAGGAGGGATCTGATTGGCTGCTGCAGGTCGTGTGGTTATCCAGAGGCGAGCAGAGGGAAGCAGTTTCCCCCTGATGAGGTTTGTCAGCAGCACACCCACTGAGGTGGACTCTGTAACATCAGTCAGGATCTCAGTGTTGTGGAAGTCCAGAGAAAGTCGACACTCATCCAGACCGTCAAAGATGAACACAACCTGGAACTCTTCAAACCTGCAGATTCCTGCTTCTTTGGTCTCAGTAAAGAAGTGATGAACAAGTTCCACCAAGCTGTACTTTTTCTCTTTCAGCACATTCAGCTCTCTGAAAGTGAATGGAAATGTGAAGTGTATGTCCTGGTTGGCTTTGTCTTCAGCCCAGTCCAGAGTGAACTTCTGTGTTAAGACTGTTTTCCCAATGCCAGCCACTCCCTTTGTCATCACTGTTCTGATTGGTTCATCTCTTCCAGGTGAGGCTTTAAAGAAGTCTTCTTGTCTGATTGTTGTTTCTGGTCTGTCTGGTTTCCTGGATGCTGTTTCAATCTGTCTGACCTCATGTTCATCATTGACCTCTGCAGTCCCTCCCTCTGTGATGTAGAGCGGTGTGTAGATCTGATTCAGAAGGGTTGGGTTTCCTGCTTTAGCGATCCCCTCAAACACACACTGGAACTTCTTCTCCAGGTTAGACTTGAGTTTACGTCGACACTTTGCAGCACGAGTTCCTGAATGAACAAACAACACATGAAATCAGTGAGTGGATCCTACAGAAAGTCTAGAAATCTGAACATGTAAGTGTGTCTGTGTAGTTTTTCCTCCTCCATCAGTTTTATTCAGCTCATCAGTGGAGGACAAACAGCCTCTGATCTGATGCAGATGTGTGCAGCATATTTACAGCAGAGTTTGAAATATAAACCTCTCCCATGTTGCCTCCATTTCCTCTCCATCATGTTAAATCTGTTAAAATCCTCTTACTGCTCTGCAGACGCTCAGCCAGCTCCTCCTGCTTCATTCTCCTCAGGAAGTGCACTGTGATCTTCAGAAATGCGTCTCTGCTGCTCTTCCTCTGCTCTTCCTCCTCACCGTCCAACACCTCCTCATCCTCACTCTGACTCTCTAAGCATTCTGGGTCATCTGGATTCAGACCCCTCTGGACTCTCTTCAGCTCGTTCTTCACAAAAGTGACGATGTTCTCCTCCAGCAGCTGGAACAGAAAGATAAAGTGAACATTTCATTTAAACTGGTAGAACACAACATGTGATTCATGTGTCAGTCTGAAGGCCTGCTGGTCTAAACAGAGCAGCATGGACACTGTTAGGACCTGAATGTTACTTTAGTATTTCATCTGTGGTTGATGGAGTTAATAGTAAAAGGTGTGTTTGTACATGTACACACCATAAATATGGAGTCCAGCTGTGTTTGATGCTGCTGTGCAGACTGATCACTGGGAACCTCTGAGCTCTGCTGCTGAACTCTGTGGAGAAAACATCACGTTTAAGGACATTTAATGACTCAAATCTGCACTTATGATGACTAAATGAACTCCTGTAAATGCTGCTCTGATTACTGGATGTTAAATTCTTACCTTCCATCAGCAGGTTGTTCAATAATAAAGTTAACAGGACAACCTATAGACCAGTCACTCTTCATGGACACACAGCTGGGTTCAGGAGAGTCTGCTCTCTGCTGCTGCATCCTGATATGAATAAAGAAGTGAAAATAGCATGTAGTTAACACCGAAGAACTGCTTCCCAGCTTCACTGAGTCTCTGCTGCCCAGCTTCACTGAGTCTCTGCTGCCTCCACAGACATCCAGCCAGCTCCCAAAACATCAGCCCCCCTGCTGAGGTCCTCCTGTCTCTTGGTCTCCTTTCTACATGGTTTTGTTGACACCTTGGTCTCCAAAGTTTCTGCCCTGAGCAGCTCTTTCATCCTCCAGAGTGGTCCTGTCCATCTGTCCTGCCTTCTTTCTCCTCTTTGTTTTCTCCCTCCTGACCAGCCTGGAGGGACATTTGGGAGCTGTCCCTTGAGGGGGCGACTGTCATGATCCCTGTTTAAGCTCTGTTTGTGTTGTCCTGTCTGTTTCTGTCCCTGCCTTCAGTTTCAAACCCACCTGCTCACCTGCTGCCACTGTGTAATTCCCTCATCAGCGCCACACTACATATACTGCTCTCACTCATTTTCTTTCATTCTAGACAACTACATTGTGATGAGATCAAACCTTCCAAATCACGCAGTCTGTCCCTCAGGAAATGGATCAGAAGCGATGGGATCAGATGGGGAGACGGTGAGGAAGCAAATTGCAGACAGCCCTGCTAAGATCAACCAAAGCCAGCTCCCCGGCAAGTAAAAGTAAAGTATGGAGTTACCAGTTCATACTGTACCCAAGGGTGATGTGGCCTCTGAAGATGAGCGACATCCCCTCCTCAGTGGCAAGCAAGATAGACGGGCTGGCAAACTCATTCATCAGGAAGTGGCTGGGGCTGCCGAGATGCCTCTCAGATGTAGGCCTTTTCGGCAGGAACACGCTGCAACTGCCACTTCGATCCATCAGCTTGGGATACAAGCAGGAGAAGGCTCGGATGGTGCTGGAGCTGAGGGAATCCACTGACCAGCTGGTGAGAGCAGCGGGCAGGCTGAAGCACCTTGAGGTAGTCGGCAGATTCCAGGAGGGTCGAACAGGCCTTGGGAGGGGCGAAACCCCCTTATTCTGGTCAAAGGCATCCAAGGAGAGGCAGAAAGCCATGGTGGTGGCAGAAGTGGCGAGGACTGAGCAGGAACGCCTGAACATCAAGGCGGTGTCTCAGAGCTGGCAAGGAGGTTGGACGTCATGGGAAGGAGTCACAGACAGGCTCATGTCTTGGTCTGACCTGTGGAAGATCCCCCAAGCGAGGCTCAGTTTCCTGATCAGATCCACATACGACACCCTACCTTGTCCCCGAAACCTCCACCAATTGTTCGGTGCCGAAGAGACCTGTCCCCTGTGCAACTAGCTCAATGCTAGCCTCCAGCACATCCTGTCAGGCTGCAGGACAGCGTTGTCCCAAGGCCGATACAGGTGGCGACACGATCTTGTGCTGAGGAAACTGGCAGAGGTGGTGCAGACAGGAGGCAAACAGCAGACCTTCTGCTCCAGTGAGACATCCCATCCTGTTCGCGAGGGCTGGAGAGAACATCAACCCCCCGCGGCAGAGAAATACAGCAAAACTCCTCTCACCGCAGTGAGTGGACCATGAGGGTCGACCTGGGGAAACAGCAGTTGCTGCAGTTCCCCAGGGAGATTGTTGGGGATGCACAGGAGGGGGGCATCGGAAAGCCATCAAAAAACTGGCTGAGGAGGCGGAGAAAGGCGGCTTCTGGCTGTGGCTAAGGAGGAAGCATAGGAGTTGGGGGCCGGACAACACCTAGTGCATCAGCAGGGGGAGATCCCTGCCATTGCTCCGCCACCAGGAGATGTACTGGGGTTAAAGGAGCGAAACATCCATGACTGGTGGTCCCCAGCTGATGACCCGTTTAGGCCCTCAGAGGTGTTCTTAGGAGCAGACCTGCATAAAAGGCACCGGAGGACATGGGTCAGGCAGCATTGCCCAGCAGGTAGACCATCAAACTGTATCATGATGAGATGCTGTTCCTCTTGTTACCCCTACCTCTTGTTACCTGTTCCTGCTGGTTTCAACCTTATTTGAACAGCTTTCCCTTTATGGTCTGTAAGCCTGTCTGTTGGTTTCTGAGCATTAAAGCTGTTTCCATTTAACCTGTCTGTGGTGTTTGTGCCTGGTTCACCTGCTCCGCCCCACATAACACAGGAGGTTTATTCAGCCCAAACAGCCAACCAACCATTTTAAATTCTTACCTTCCATCAGCAGGTTGTCCATCTTTAAACTTAATAGGACGAGGCATAGACCGGTCACTCTTCATGGACACACAGCTGGGTTCAGGAGAGTCTGCTCTCTGCTGCTGCATCCTGATACAAACAAACAACAAATCAAAGAGTTTAAAAAGATGAATGTTGAGCAGACTTTCAGCAGCTGAAGTTTTAGAAGCAGAATGAAAATCAGTAAGAAGACAGTGGATGAGAAACGTTCTCCTGTTCATCAAAATGTCATCTGATGAAAGATGCTGTCTCATCTTAGTTGATTAGTTGACTAATCAGTGGTTGAGCTCTTTGTTAACTCACAAAGTTAGTAGTTCATTCTGAGTTATTGTGACTTATTATTCAGTAGTTGAGTGTCAGATGTGACAGTGAGTGTGAATAATGATGGTGGAGTGATGTGAGTGGAGAACAGTGATGGACAGTTAGAGATCCTCATCTCACCTCTGAGCTTTGGTCTGGCTGTCATGTTCCCCACACAGAGAGCTTTTAGAGGGAGGGACTCCCTCCTCTCTGTCCTCACACTGATCCATAGCTGAGAAACACCTTCACACAAACACAACAACATGCTCATTCATTACAACCAGCTGCACATCACACAGGTCTGCACTGCTGTCTAACATCCTGTCATTATTCATTCCACCACCAGATGGAGCCAAAGTAACAAACTATTTAAAGACTTTCACTGAGCTTTAATGTTTAATAACTTAGTTTCTGAATGTTCCACTGACTTTTCATTTGCCTGATTAAATAACTGAATATCATGAATGAAAAGATGTTTTCAACAGTATTTCTGTCACCTTCTTTTAACACATTTCATAGTATATTATTATATGGCTTTTATTACCTGTTCATCACTAACCGTCCCACCTGTGAAACAAACTCTTTCTGTTGTAACTGTGGATTAGTTATTATAATAACTGTCATAATGTTTGTCAGGTTCAAGATGACTGAATGAGGTGACCTTTGATACGACCAATTAAATGAATCAAACACACAATTACTGACTTCAAGAAACAGTTTTACACAAACAACAGTCAATTACTTTAGTCTATTTATCTAAAGTTTAGTACAATGAATGTCATCGTACCCAAACCCTTTAACAGCCAGGTTCAGTTGTTGGGCAGGGTGCTGAAACATTTGAAAATGACCCAAAAGCTTTTATTTTCCCTGAAGGGAAACTTGGCTTGCAGACGGGTTAAAAAATAGACAACTATCAAAAATATATAAAAACATGATCACATTGTTCAGAAGTTTAATACTTCATCGCCAATTTCTGGCATAGTGTTCACGTGATCGTGCATGGAGCGCACGTGAACAGTTAATGGCAGGATGTGAGCCGATGAAGAGGGAGTTTTGGATTTTATTTGTTCATAACAGCAGCTTGAACTCTATTTAACCTGCAGCTGTGCTTTCTGGACTTTTGCTTGTATTTTGGTTGATTTGCTCCGTCTTGTGCGTCCAAGAAGAGTTTATGCATCAATAAATGAGGGGCATCTCAACGAGAGTGTGTTAACTGGATTCATTAACCCTTCAACATCCGCAACGGGGCAGGCAACCCAGGCAATTGCCTAGGGCCCCGAGCTGAAGGGTTATCTGCAAGTACTTCAAGAAAAAAAAAATACCGAGGACCTGACGTCTGTGTCCTCAATGGCAGCTACGGCCATGACTTTACTAGATTTGTGGTATTTGCCACAGTATCTCAGTTTTGTCACATATATCACATTTTGATTCGGTGCTATTGTAACTTATTGTTTAGTACTGAGTATTTCTGGGCAGACAGCTTAGAGTCATTTTATGTTTCTTCCGGTTTAGTATTTACAGTGTATATGTGGGGGTTTTATTTTGGAGGGGTGAAGCGGAAGTGTATGTTGTGTGCTGCAATGGACGAAAAAGGAAAGTGAAGAAGAGTAAAGGAGCGCACGTCCTGTTCAACAGCTCCGTGTTTTATAGTCTAAAGACAAATAACACACACCGTTTCAGACGGAGTATTAGGGCCACGTGAGGAAAAAACATTTAAACATTCAAATGAAATGTGGAGAATAAAGTTGAAATATCCTGCAGACTTTAATCTGAGCGTGTCAGTGAAACCGGCTCCTAGAAAACTTAAACCAAGAAACCTAAAGATGATCAAATCCCACAATCCCACAGTTTGACATGTTTATAACATATATATCATGTTTCCAGATCTAAATCTAAATGAGTTTAACTTTACTTAAGTATTATTCCTAATACTGCGTCGCACCAAGCAGCTTTAAATAAAGACAAAGAAAGTGAAAGTAAAGAAAAAGGATCAGAAACAAAGGCCCGTACTCTAACCAAACTGTGACAAACTATATTCCACTTGGAGATGGTCCTATAACAATAAATATAAAATGAGGCTAGAATCAGTGAGTTTAGTGTCCTGATACCGATATGGATGCTTTTACATTTTAAATCAAACCAAACAAAAAGAACCAATAATACTCGTCAGTGTTGAGCCTGAACGCGTTCAACGTGAACTGATCGTTCTGTATTTCTGCCTGATGAACGTTATTGTGAACGCGTTCATTCTGGCGTTAGTGAACGGCTCTCTCTCACAGTTTAACTTGGTTCAAGAGAGAAAACCCGGCTAAAACACACCGTAAACAGCCTTAACATGTAGCGGGAATAAAACCCAATCTGGCAACAGCAGCCAGCACAGAGTCGCACCGCCGCATGCGCCATCACAATGCGAAGCATGGAGGCAAAAACACATGAAGGCAGCAGAGCAGCTCTACCTCAGACCATTAATACAGCATCTTCGTATGATTACTGACAACTATTTACAAATCAGACGCATAGTTTCAGTGTTAAAACTGATCAAATAATTGCTGTCTGTGGTTCTATATGAGCTGTGGCAATCATTTAGAAAAATAATAGCTCGCAGCAACAGATTGGAAACAAAAGAACTATGAACTAGTTCAACATGTTGAATTATGAACTATGAACTGAACTAGTTCATTTTAAAATGTGTGAACTGAACTTTGAACTAGTTCATGTAGGAAGTGAACTTTCCATCACTGTCCGTCGCACATTTCTGCAACCAGCAGCTGAGTTTGTTCCTGTGTGTCTAACTACAGCCGGTCTCTGAACATTATATTAGATTTAATAATCTGATGAAATGATTATTTAAAGATGAACTATTAGGATGGAAACATGTATATTTAGGTATCGATCCGCCATCACTAATAACTAGCAGCCAAACCAGCGGCCTGCTTAATGTCGTGATGACTGATCATTATATCTGCAATCAGTTCTCTGGAAAGCTTCATTACAGTGTGCATATACGGAGAGATGTCTCTGCTTTCTACAGGGTTAAATACATTTCTCACTTTACATCATATTCATCATATTGTTATTAATACACTGCCTACCTCTTCCTCGCGCTGCTTCTCTTCCGTGTTTGCAGACAGGTGAAAGAGAGAGAGAGACGTGACGCTCCTCTGCTTCTGAAGACGGAAACTCAAGTTAAACAAGATCAATACAACAAGTAACAGCGAAACATATTTATACCAATAAATCACACAACTATACATACTATCATTTTAAAAATACACGTAACTTATTGAAATCAAACATAAGTACCAAAGACAAATCACCAGTGTTTGTCTCAGCTCTTCCTCTTTTGTCTTCCTCTTCCTGGGTTTGCAGGATCTGCGTGTTTTAGTGTAAATAAATATGAAATGATGGTCTGCTTGCCTCTGATTTACTGTAACACCATAACACACTATTAGAAGAACAAGCTGTATATGTGAAATAACTCAAAGACACATTAGCTTTTATTTAAGCTGCATTTTGACACTTTATGGTTTATTCTGTATATTTGTGCTCATTTAGTTTTTACTCACAATTAATGCTCAAGGAGATACTGAGACTTACTTTACTTTTCTTTTCTTTTAACACTGCCAAAGAATGAGATCAACTAATAACCTAAATAAAATAAAAAGTGACAGATGTAATAATGTACATTGTTAGCATTGTAAGGTTATAGTTTTATCTTGTGTTTTAAATGTAGTTTAGTCAGCTGCAGCACTGTGAGAAGAGTTCTTTGTGTTTCTAATGTTAATCTAACAGCAGCTAACTGGCCACAATCAACAACCTGATCAACAGGGTTGAGAGTGGCCTTTTATTGCTGCCAGCACTAAGGCAATATTCCTGCTGTCTAATCAGCATCTTGATAAGCCACACCTGTGAGGTGGGATGGATTATCTGGGCAGAGGAGAAGTGCTCACTAACACACATTTAGACAGATTAGTGAACAATATTTGAGAGAAAAAGGTCTTTTGTGTATATAGACAATGTTTTAGATCTTTGAGTTCAGCTCATGAAAAATGGAGCAAAAACTAAAGTGTTGCGTTTATATTTTTGTTCATTATAGTATATATATATATATATTTATATCACTATAGCTTCCATCTCTACTGTTATCAGATCTTTTTAACACCTGCTGACACAAACATGATGAAAACTGTCGGCTACGTTTCCTTTAAAGGCTGAAAATCATCTGAATGAAGCTGATGAGTGAAGGTGAAATATATCAGCAGCTTCAACCAGCCAGCGATAGTGCCGTCAACATTTAAACAAGTAGAAGAAGAAGAAACATGTAACTCACAGCAGGAGGTTTTTAAGGTCTCATCTCTCTGTGTTCATCTTTAATCTGAAGTCTTCTTTAAGGAAATGTGATCACAGAACAGCAGCTCTGAACTTTGGAACAACTGAAGTCAAAAATTAACAGACAGTATAAATCTTTATCAGCTGAATCATAAAGTCTGATCATAGTTTTATTATTTGTGTCTTTTATATTCCAACAACACAAAAAGTGGCAAGATGGTATAAAATGTGTGAAATGAGAATATCTTCATTATGAATGTTTACTATTATAACACGTGTCCTCATAAACATACTGTCCTCATTAATGCTGCTAAAACCTCACAGTCATCAAACACACTGCAGATTAACACATTTCTCTGGGCTCTACAGGGTTAAATACATTTCTCACTTTACATCATATTGATCATGTTTTGCATTAATACACTGCCTACCTCGTCCTCGCGCTGCTTCTCTTCTGTGTTTCCAGACAGGTGACAGAGAGAGAGAGAGCGCTCATCTCTGTCCTACCCAAAGGTTACCTCTCACTTCCGTTTCCCTCACCTGTGTTTTAGTCCCGCCCACCGTGGAAACATAGAGAGACGCAAGGAAACCACTGAGGATTCAGAAGGAAAGGGTAGAACTAACTATTGCTCTGGCTGTAATGGAAGTGTGCTCAATAATCCAGAAACAAGTCATCAAGTCATGGCAACAAGAGCAGGATAGAGAACAAAAAGGCAGAAACAGAACAGCAGCTCTGAACTTTGGAACAACTGAAGTCAAACATTAACAGACAGTATAAATCTTTATCAGCTGAATCATAAAGTCTGATCATAGTTTTATTATTTGTGTATTTTATATTCCAACAACACAAAAAGTGGCAAGATGGTTGTGACAAAGTGGGTGAGAGCACACCATTCGTACCATAACTTATTAATTTAACTATACTTGTTGTTTGTTTGGACCATAAGTTAGTCAGTAACCAAACTTTGCAGATACTTACTATCCCGGGTTTGTTTGTGTTTGCAGTATATTTGGTTATAAGTTACATCTCAGCAGACTTTTGGTTAAAATAAAACACACTGGTATTAAGTTTAGTGAGTTTATTGGTTTAGTTTGAGGTCATAAGTTTAGTATTTTCTTTCTTTGTTACTCACCATACTTACATGTGCTCAGGAGACAAAGGGAGGAGTTGGCCTACGTTTCCTGAATGTATAGACTGGTGACATCATCAGTGATGTCACTAGGGTAGAACCATGTGGAGGGGTGGTCAGTGAATTATTGTATACATTATTAAGGGGTTTTTTACGATTTGATTAAGTTTGGTTGCAGATGTAATACAGGGAGGCTGTATAAAAGTGATGCCATGTGACTGTTAGTTAAATGTTAATCTTGTTGGTACTTACCTGTTTCAGGAGGGGCTCAGGACTTATCTGATGAGTGGTATAGTCCACATTCATTCAGAGTGCAGGCTGATGGAGGGCTCTATATAAGCAGTAGCTTTGAGACTGCTCGTGGGTAGAGACGGCTTTGGTAGAGTGTAGCTGTGTAGCTGTGTAGCTGTGTAGCTGTGTAGCTGTGTAGCTGTGTAGCTGTGTAGCTGTGTAGCTGTGTAGCTGTGTAGCTGTGTAGCTGTGTAGCTGTGTAGCTGTGTAGCTGTGTAGCTGTGTAGCTGTCTTGAGTTAAGGTTATGCTTATGAGTTAAGTTAACTGTTTAGTTTATCCTTTATTTCTGTTGTGTTTATCTTTCAGGTAACACATGTAACACGTTTTATTATCAAGCCTTCTGTGTCTGCCTCCTACTAAAGACCGTACCACTTTGGTCGGCCTGTACCACATATGGTGGCAGGGTGGGATCTTTAGTAGGAGGCAGCAAAGAAAATGTCAACCAGACGATAGAAAGCTCAAGCCACGGAGTGTCTTCCAGAGGCATCTCAAGATGTCAGTGACCAGCTGGGGGCTACAAGTGGTCAAGCCCAGGAGCAAGAAAGTATGGCTGAACTGTCAAGTCTTCTTCGAAGTGTGATGCAACAACAGTCGGACTCTGGTGCCAGGATGGAGCAACCAGGCCAGCGGCAAGAGAAGCGGTGGAACCGACTCCAGCTTCAGTGTGTCGAGCTTCGGCAGAGGGGGAAGCAGGAGCGTCAGTAGCTGATGGAAGGTGCTGCAGCAGTCTCCAACCCCTCCAATGATTTCAATGTGCCTGTCAACCCAGTTATTTGGGGGAGGCCTGATGTCCAGCCACTTTGGGCATACAGCAGAGGACCTTTTTGGTCGAGGGACAATCCTTGACCGGAGAGGTCTGAGGATTCATGGACAATGGTACAGCCGGATGCGGGTGCAGTATTTAAGCAGAATCTTTCTAAGAGAACTGGGGTACTTCATAGTTGGTAAGGGAGCTCTAGCAGTTAAATGAGTTTCAGACACTTTGAAGTAAGACCTCATTGGATAAGACTTTGGGCTTGAGACTGATCACTGTGCTTTGCAGTGGATCCACAAAATGAAGGACATTAATGCAAGAATCACCAGATGGTATTTGTCTCTCCAGCCTTATCGGTTTCAGATCCAGTACAGGCCAGGAAACAAGAATGTCATCGCTGACTTCCTGTCCCGTGACTCTGAGGAGTAACGGTCTTAAGGGGGAGGGTGTGTGACAAAGTGGGTGAGAGCCTTTGTCCCCAAACACATTCGTACCATAACTTATTAATTTAACTATACTTGTTGTTTGTTTGGACCATAAGTTAGTCAGTAATCAAACTTTGCAGATACTTACTATCCTGGGTTTGTTTGTGTTTGCAGTATATTTGGTTATAAGTTACATCTCAGCAGACTTTTGGTTAAAATAAAACACACACTGGTATTAAGTTTAGTGAGTTTATTGGTTTAGTTTGAGGTCATAAGTTTAGTATTTTCTTTCTTTGTTACTCACCATACTTACATGTGCTCAGGAGACAAAGGGAGGAGTTGGCCTACGTTTCCACGACGTAGCCACGCCCTAATGCATACCCTGCTTTATCGTCACATATAAAATCAGGGAGGCCAAAATGTCCCAAATGAACATCATACTGCATTGAAGAAGGCTTTAAACTAGCGATTGAGACCATAAACACATTTTGAAAACGTTTACTGAGGTTAGAAATCAAGTGAGAAGTTGGTGAATTCTCCATTTACTTGTATAGAGACGGAAGTCCTTTTGACACCAAAACGGTCGCCCCCTGGTGGCCTTTTGATAGAATGCAGTTTTAAGTTACTTCCTGGTTGGCCTCATTGCAGAGGACCAGAACTCCCCACCCGGTCCGAACTCAGGCGCTGCATCCTTTAAAGGACGATTATGTCACAGCGCAGCACGAAGGCTGATCCCAGTTCGAAGACTCCTTCAAACCTTCTTTTCCCTCTTCTTGGAGGATCACCGCTACGATCCTTCGCTGCCTCCCAGGATCCTTTGCGCGCCGCTGTTCAGCGTGGGGAAAATATAACAACGGCAAATAATTTACATTCAGTACACACACAAGTATTGGGTTTTAACCCTTCGCACCGACCCGGCAGCTTTAGTGGGAAACCCTAAACCTTAGCACCGACCCGGCAGCCTTAGTATGAAACCCTAACCCTTAGCACCGACCCGGCAGCCTTAGTATGAAACCCTAACCCTTAGCACCGACCCGGCAGCCTTAGTAGGAAACCCTAAACCTTAGCACCGACCCGGCAGCCTTAGTATGAAACCCTAACCCTTAGCACCGACCCGGCAGCCTTAATATGAAACCCTAACCATTAGCACCGACCCGGCAGCCTTAGTAGGAAACCTTAACCCTTAGCACCGACCCGGCAGCCTTAGTAGGAAACCCTAACCCTTAGCACCGACCCGGCAGCCTTAGTAGGAAACCCTAACCCTTAGCACCGACCCGGCAGCCTTAGTAGGAAACCCTAACCCTTAGTTTAAAGTTAAATGATGCTCATTTGGTTTTATGCTTCACACACATGTATTTTTACATTTGCCCCCCCCCCCCCCCCCCCCGTCTGCAGGTGTCTTCAATCAGCGACAGGAAGCTGTGATGATGTCATACACCGCTCAGCCTCAACCGCCAATCAACCTGCCGACCAATCACACGCCAGCATTTTAAAAAGCCTCAATAAACTTTAATGAGATTTAATTAAAGCTGAAAGCTTCACTGTGTGTGTGTGTGTGTGTGCGTGTGCGTGCGTGCGTGCGTGTGTGTGTGTGTGTGTGTGTGTGTATTTGTGTTAAAGCTCATTAAAGTTTATTGAGGCTTTTACCATATGAGCAGCAGAACTATCTGGCAAAGAGAGGAAGGATGAACCTTTATGCTGCAGCTGATGATGTGATGAGCATCAGCTGCCAAACCTCCACCATTGGGCCCCGAATATGCCACTGGGAGACAAAGACATACAGGGGAGGAGACAAAGACAGACAGGGGAGGAGACAAAGACATACAGGGGAGGAGACAAAGACATACAGGGGAGGAGACAAAGATATACAGGGGAGGAGACAAAGACACACAGGGGAGGAGACAAAGACATACAGGGGAGGAGACAAAGACAGACAGGGGAGGAGACAAAGACACACAGGGGAGGAGACAAAGATATACAGGGGAGGAGACAAAGACACACAGGGGAGGAGACAAAGACATACAGGGGAGGAGACAAAGACAGACAGGGGAGGAGACAAAGACACACAGGGGAGGAGACAAAGACATACAGGGGAGGAGACAAAGACAGACAGGGGAGGAGACAAAGACACACAGGGGAGGAGACAAAGACACACAGGGGAGGAGACAAAGATATACATATATAGTGTATATATGTAGAGAATGGTCTTTTGTGTATTTGTCGCTACAGTTTGATGTAAACTTTGGATTAATATGATGGAAACACTTTACTATTCTGTGGTTTTTATTTCATTTTCCTCTTTCACACACACACACACACACACACACACACACACACATACACATACACATACACACACACACACACACACACATACACACACACACACACACACACACACACACACACACACACACACACAGTAACATACACACACACACACACACACAGTAACATACACACACACACACACAGTAACATACACACACACACACACACACACACAGTAACATACACACACACACACACACACACACAATAACATACACACACACACACAGTAACATACATACACACACACACACACAGACACACACACACACACACACACACACACACGATGACATCAGCAGCAGTCAGAGGTCAGAGGTCAAGCTGCCATCAGGAGGTCTGGACCAATCACAGAGCAGCTGATGAAGCTGGTCGCCGTGGAAACGTTATCATCAGTCTGCAGCTCCTCCAGAGTCCTGCTGTCCACATGGACTTCCTGTTTCACACTGGTCCCTGGTCTTAATGGCCAGTGGTTCCCAACCTAGGGCTGGGGCCCCTCCAGAGGGTCAGCGAGTACCTCTAACTGTACTACAGTAAAGTATAAGTACCTCAAACTGTACTACAGTAAAGTACTAGTACCTCAAACTGTACTACAGTAAAGTACTAGTACCTCAAACTGTTAGCATTGTAAGGTTATAGTTTTATCTTGTGTTTTAAATGTAGTTTAGTCAGCTGCAGCACTGTGAGAAGAGTTCTTTGTGTTTCTAATGTTAATCTAACAGCAGCTGTAGTGTTGTTGTAGTTACTGCAGGGCTCCAGCAGGGGGAGCGGTGGTGTAGTTACTGCAGGGCTCCAGCAGAGGAAGCGGTGTTGTAGTTACTGCAGGGCTCCAACAGGGGGAGCGGTGGTGGTGTAGTTACTGCAGGGCTCCAGCAGGGGGAGCGGTGGTGTAGTTACTGCAGGGCTCCAGCAGAGGGAGCGGTGGTGTATTTACTGCAGGGCTCCAGCAGGGGGAGCGGTGGTGGTGTAGTTACTGCAGGGCTCCAGCAGGGGGAGAGGTGGTGTAGTTACTGCAGGGCTCCAGCAGGGGGAGCGGTGGTGTATTTACTGCAGGGCTCCAGCAGGGGGAGCGGTGGTGTAGTTACTGCAGGGCTCCAGCAGGGGGAGAGGTGGTGTAGTTACTGCAGGGCTCCAGCAGGGGGAGCGGTGGTGTAGTTACTGCAGGGCTCCAGCAGGGGGAGGGGTGGTGTAGTTACTGCAGGGCTCCAGCAGGGGGAGCGGTGGTGTAGTTACTGCAGGGCTCCAGCAGGGGGAGCGGTGGTGTAGTTACTGCAGGGCTCCAGCAGGGGGAGCAGTGGTGGTGTAGTTACTGCAGGGCTCCAGCAGGGGGAGCGGTGGTGTAGTTACTGCAGGGCTCCAGCAGGGGGAGCGGTGGTGTAGTTACTGCAGGGCTCCAGCAGGGGGAGCGGTGGTGGTGTAGTTACTGCAGGGCTCCAGCAGAGGGAGCGGTGGTGTAGTTACTGCAGGGCTCCAGCAGGGGGAGCGGTGGTGTAGTTACTGCAGGGCTCCAGCAGGGTAGGTGGTGGTGTAGTTACTGCAGGGCTCCAGCAGGGGGAGCGGTGGTGTAGTTACTGCAGGGCTCCAGCAGGGGGAGCAGTGGTGTAGTTACTGCAGGGCTCCAGCAGGGGGAGTGTAGAGCTGTCAGTCACACGTGAGACAGAGCAGAGGACGAGAGGCTAATGTTAGTCTCTGTTATAGTCTGCTGTCATTTCTCATAAGCTGCTCTCCGGCCAAGAGTGAGTGGACAACAGGAGTAAATATGGGAAACACTCAGCTATTATTGTTTGTTTTTAACACTTACAGGACTCAAAGTAAAGTTCAGATCCTCCAACGGGCCTCTGGTCTGAGCCTCTTACCAGCGTAGTAGTGAAAGGAGTCTATAAGCAGGAGGCTCCTACAGGGAACCTAAACACAACCACAGTTAGCCCTCACTAACTACAACTTCTAGCAGTTCAATATCAGCCACCTCTGTCCAGAGCTCATGGCAGCAAGAGGAAGGACCTTCAATCATCTAGCCCTGATTATGGGATGTTTAGAGGAGGGGCCAAGTATTATATTATATTTATTTTATATTATACTTTATTATATTATATATCTCTTTTGACAAACACGTGGATAAAAAGCTGCATTCCTGCTGTGTATCTGTTTCCTGCTCACAGACTTATGAAACATTATGTTGTGATAGACTTCAGGAGGGCTGGCAAACAGGATCGTGCACCACTGCTCATCGACGGGACTGCTGTGGAGAAGACCAGCAGTGTGAAGTACTTGGGGGTTCACACTGCTGACGACCTCACTTCAACCACCAACACCACGGCAGTCCTCTAAAAAGCTCAGCAGCAAGTCAAGGAAGGAAGGGAAGGAGGAAGGGAGGGAGGAAGGGAGGAAGGAAGGATGGAAGGGAGGAAGAAAGAAGGGAGGAAGAAGGAAGGAAGGAAGGAAGGAAGGGAGGAAGGAAAGAAGGAAGGATGGAAGGGAGGAAGGAAGGGAGGATGGAAGGAAGGAAGGATGGAAGGGAGGAAAGGAGGAAGGAAGGGAGGAAGAAAGAAGGGAAGAAGAAGGAAGGAAGGAAGGAAAGGAGGGAGGAAGGAAGGAGGGAAGGAAAGAAGGAAGGAAGGAAGGAAAGGAGGAAGGAAGGGAGGAAGAAGGAAGTCTAAAAAGCTCAGCAGCGAGTCAAGGAAGGAAGGGAGGGAGGAAGGAAGGGAGGATGGAAGGGAGGAAGGAACGATGGAAGGAAGGAAGGATGTAAGGGAGGAAGATGGAAGGAAGGGAGGAACGAAGGGAGGATGGAAGGAAGGAAGGATGGAAGGGAGGAAAGGAGGAAGGAAGGGAGGAAGAAAGAAGGGAGGAAGAAGGAAGGAAGGAAGGAAAGAAGGAAGGAAGGAAGGAAGGAAAGGAAGGAAGGAAAGAAGGAAGGAAGGAAGGAAAGGAGGAAGGAAGGGAGGAAGAAAGAAGGGAGGAAGAAAGAAGGGAGGAAGAAGGAAGGAAGGAAGGAAGGAAGGAAGGGAGGAAGGAAAGAAGGAAGGATGGAAGGGAGGAAGAAGGAAGGAAGGGAGGGAGGAAGGAAGGAAGGGAGGAAGAAGGAAGGAAGGGAGGAAGGAAGGGAGGAAGGAACGATGGAAGGAAGGAAGAATGGAAGGGAGGAAGAAGGAAGGAAGGGAGGAAGGAAGGGAGGATGGAAGGAAGGAAGGATGGAAGGGAGGAAAGGAGGAAGGAAGGGAGGAAGAAAGAAGGGAAGAAGAAGGAAGGAAGGAAGGAAAGAAGGAAGGAAGGAAGGAAAGAAGGGAGGAAGAAGGAAGGAAGGAAGGAAAGAAGGAAGGAAGGAAAGGAAGAAGGAAGGAAGGAGGGAAGGAAAGAAGGAAGGAAGGATGGAAGGAAGGAAAGGAGGAAGGAAGGGAGGAAGAAAGAAGGGAGGAAGAATATCCAGGTTATTTTCTCCCAGATCTTCTTGTAGAGCCTTATATAAAAGGGTCAATGACGTATCAGGATGTTCAACAGGTCAATTTAAAAAAAGCTCAAATGAGAATATCTATTGCAGTAGTTCAAACATTAAGAATGTTGAGTTCACATAAATTCATATTAAAATAGTAAATTAGGTGTTTTATGTGTTTTTTCATTTCGATGAATTAGAACTGACCTTAAAAAAGTCATGTGGTGCCTAACCCTAACCCATGATCTATCTTAAAATAAATGAATTTATTTAACATGCTTAAATATCTTTTTACAAGTTTTCAGTAATATAAAGTGTTTAGAAACAAATGATTTGTTTGTCTTTTGAGTTTTTGTAAATAATAATCTGATATTTATGTTCTATGATGTCACAGTTGACTTCTTAAATGTATGTAAGACTTATTTTTCCTGTAAATTGCTTAAAAATGATTTTAAGAATTAAAAAATACATTTCAGTTAATCATACTGTATCAGTGGTTAATATTAAAAGTGATATTTAATACAGTTATTGGTATTATTGGTCACACCACATGATGAATGGTTGCACCAAATGACATAAAGACCTCATATCATTAAAAGAAGAAGGAAGGAAGGGAGGAAGGAAGGAGGATGGAAGGAAGGAAGGATGGAAGGATGGAAGGGAGGAAAGGAGGAAAGAAGGGAGGAAGAAGGAAGGAAGGAAGGAAAGAAGGAAGGAAGGGAAGGAGGAAGGAAGGGAGGAAGAAGGAAGGGAGGGATGAAGGAAGGAAGGATGGAAGGATGGAAGGAAGGGAGGAAGAAGGAAGGAAGGGAGGAAGAAGGAAGGAAGGGAGGAAGGAAAGGAGGAAGGAACGGAGGAAGAAAGAAGGGAGGGAGGGAGGAAGGAAGGAAGGGTGGAAGGATGGAAGAAAGGAAGGGAGGAAGAAGGAAGGGAGGGAGGAAGGAAGGAAGGAAGGGTGGAAGAAGGAAGGGAGGGAGGAAGGAAGGAAGGATGGAAGGAAGGAAGGATGGAAGGGAGGAAAGGAGGAAAGAAGGGAGGAAGAAGGAAGGAAGGAAGGAAAGAAGGAAGGAAGGAAAGGAGGGATGAAGGAAGGAGGGAAGGAAAGAAGGAAGGAAGGGAGAATTTTTTTACAAGTTTTGAGTAATATAAAGTGTTTAGAAAC
Organism: Scomber scombrus; assembly: GCF_963691925.1. Lineage (NCBI taxonomy): Eukaryota > Metazoa > Chordata > Actinopteri > Scombriformes > Scombridae > Scomber > Scomber scombrus. Next base: position 34,193,416 of record NC_084974.1, on the reverse strand, counting down.
AAATGATTTGTTTGTCTTTTGAGTTTTTGTAAATAATAATCTGATATTTATGTTCTATGATGTCACAGTTGACTTCTTAAATGTATGTAAGACTTATTTTTCCTGTAAATTGCTTTTAAATGATTTTAAGAATTAAAAAATACATTTCAGTTAATCATACTGTATCAGTGGTTAATATTAAAAGTGATATTTAATACAGTTATTGGTATTATTGGTCACACCACATGATGAATGGTTGCACCAAATGACATAAAGACCTCATATCATTAAAAATCTATTGAAAGAAATAAAAAAACAGACTTTAATACAAAATAGAATTAAACCAGTGGTTTTATTACAATTTCACAGAATTTTAATAAACTCAAACATTTCATGAACATTGTTTAAAACATAAGTGCAGCATGCATTCATGGCTTTGTCATGAACAAACTTTTCATTTAACTTGACGATGGAATAAGTCAGTTTTGATTATTGAATGATTCTCTTCTCCTAGCAGGGTACACTGCTCCTGCTGCAGGCTCACAATTAACACACTGCCAATGGCCAGCAGTCTTTACCTTGCATGGGAGTCATTCTGGTAAAATAGATTAGAACACTTAGAAATAAATAATGCATTACTGTCAAGTTATGTGCTGTTGAAGTGTGTATTTGTTGACCACAGCTCTGCCCAAACTTGAAAACGGCTGATCAACTGCTGAAGGACACGATGGACTCAATTCTGTTCAATCTTGAGTTTTTTATTTTGGGGCAGAAGGGGATGAATGGGGTGTAACAGAATAGGTTAATAACCTAGGATAAACAGAAAGACAAAGGCATTAATAGCAAATAATTTCAGTTCACATGGTCTCCAGTACATTGATTTTTGCCATTGCTGCTGCAAGTTCTGTTTCCAGTTCCAGTTGTTCTTGCCTTTTTTTTAATTGTTCTTGTTGTGCCTCAAGGTCATGTTTTTTCGTCAGGGCCGCAACCCGCTCCATAATAGCAGCCTTTTCAGCTTCTGCCTTTATGCGAGCATATGATGTTGATGATGTGCTTGATGCACGAGACTTGGACTTGATCTTTGATTTTTGGGAATTTGAAACACTGTCACTAGGTCCGATGTCATCAGAGTTTACAACACTGGGTTGCTTGTCATCTCCAACAATGGAGGGTGAAATTATTTGATGTCCATTTTCAACACTTGTTTGTCTAATTTCACTCAACCATATTTGCACACCCTGTCCAAAAGCAGTACATTTGTCCATGTTTTGATTAAGCCACTGAGTTTGCTTTTCAAGTTCATTTTCAGGCAGAAAACTCTTCAGTGATTTCTGATATTCACATGCTTCCTCACAAAGCCTGTCCATTTCATCCAAGTGACCTCTTATTTTATTTGCATTTTCATTTGATTGCATGAGCTCTTTCATTGTTTCCATTAGTACTTTGGTTTGTTTGCATTTTGAGTTTCTTGCTTTTTGAGTGTTTGCCAAAAACAACTCCAAACCTTTTGCAGTGAATTTAATAACCCTTTTTTCCTTTTCAGGTTCCATCAAATGTTCATATTCCATTCCAGTTTGTGGCTGAGTATCAGAAAGACTCTTAACCATGACATCTTCATCCATTTTCCCTTTGTTCAAACGTCACAAGAAAACACATGAAATCCTCTTATTCCAAGTTTAATCATTAGTGATTTGTTTGATTACCACAAGTGTTTGTTTGAGTGCACACTCCATTTAAGTTGTAACATTATAACATTCAATGATGTATTGCCGGATCGTTCCCATTTTGAATGACGTCATGCTGCGTAGGCGTGTCCACACACTTCATTCATTCAATTTCCAGTTGACAGGTAGCGTAGTAAAAGCAGATAAACATTTGCTGATGCTCCGTGCACATAAACGTATTCCGCAATTGCAAATCGGAGATGAACCTTTATGTGTCCCGCTTGACTGCACTACAAGCTGCTGACGTTCCTCATGCAGTTGAGTTTTAGACGAATGTAAGCGCTATCTTTTCCAATAAAAGATGCTCTTGTCTCTCGGTTTTCATGCCTCCATGTCCGACGCGCTCCAGCGTTGTTAAAGGGTTTTCCAGTTTCATGAAATCCAAACACTCTTCTCTGGTTCCATATATTTATTTTCAAAAAAACTTAGGTTGCTTACCGCAGCATGGAGTGACAGACAGATCAACTCAGTTCACTTCCTTCTTTTCCAATTGTTCAAACAAAAAACAAAAACAACACATAGCAGCATCTAAAACTGTATGGCTGCGTGTCTAAAACCGAGAGCCCCGCCGGCCCCACTAGCAACACTAATATACCCAGGTGCTGCAGTCACCTGTCTATAAAGAGGAGGCGGAGGTGAGAAACGGCATCAATTATGCAGAGTCATGCCGGCCTCAAAATAACCAGAATTAACAATAATCACAATTTCATAATTCTTACCAATTCAACTAATAATTCAAACCATAATATTTTATGTTCGTAGCTCATTATTAATTAGATAAACAATAATAGTAGACCAGAAAAAATCAAATATTCATCGAAACATAAATCAAGCATTTGGCTCCAACAGTATGTTTGAGATGGTGACGTGAGGTTAATGGATGTGATTCACTTTGCTTGAACAGTATGAGACCAGCTCCCAGACCCAGGTCCTGTGTTTGTAATCAGAGCACCGGACCGTCCGGCTCTGGAGATCTACCTGCTGCCTCACAGTCCTGCAAGGTGACCATCCAGCTTCACAGAGTCCTCTTTACTAAGCAGAGACAGTTTAATGTTATTTAAGAAGTTACTGCAATCATGTTAGTGGATAGTTCTGTGTGAGTTATATAACTCCTGATAAAAGGAGGCAAGAGAAGCGTTTACTGTGTTTGGGTCACATTGTATAAATGCCATCCTCGTCTTTAATGCATCCGTCCCAAGCTTCATTGCTAGTAGATTCAGATTCATTTTATTCTTTGTCCCAGAGGGAAGTTAGTCTGCAGCAGGAATACAGAGAAACAACACAGACACACAACAGATTAAACACTACAACAACATTCATTCATTGCAGCTAAAAACATGAATTTATAAAAGAAAAACTAATAAAAACTAATAAATATGTCACGCCAGCAATATACTGTAATTTTACGGTGTTCATCCGTAAATTGACTTTACAGTAGTAGTCTGTAAACCAGAAATATACTATATTTATATATATATATATATATATATATATATATTTCTGTATTCACACTGTTAAATGATTTCAGTCTAATGTAGTAAAAATATAAATGCAGCATATTTCTATGAATATTTGGAAATTACAATAATATTCTGTCTGTTGTTACTTTAACTTCTCAGTTTACTGTAGACAGGCACAGTAGATAATACAATAACTCAATTTAGCAGTTTCCTAAAATATCTTAAATGCATCAATATTAAAACTTCATTATTCTCAGGGCTATAGACAATTGCTTAAGTATTTTTGTGAATATTGTGCAAAATAAGCAATAAAAACTTAAAGAGAATCAACATAATTTATTTCAAAAGGCAATATCAACATGAATACTGAATACTGCTATTTTCAAAAAATGGAAAAAAAAGTCAAAGAAAAACAACAAATACAGAAGAAATAAGAGTTTAACCCTCCTGCCAGGTATGCTTATGTTCTTACAATTTACTGCAATAAACTAATAAATAAACTATCTGCTGCCAGCAAACATACAACGGTAAGAGAATTTTGTGATGTGATACATGTAACATTCAATAAAAATATTTGAGACAAAAAAAAAAAATGTAGCCCTATTTTATTTGAAATTGCAAGCAAAGTGTTTGCTTCCATCTTCTGTCATCCAGACAATTATTGAAGATTTTCAGGAAATACATGATATAAGCCAGTCACATTTGATCTTAGACTATTTTGATTTCAGGCGCTTCATTGGTATAAATCCAGAGAGAGGGACAAAGGCCAAACGGGGCAAGGTTGTCTCCAAGAAGAAAGGTGTGATGGTCCAGAAGAAGTCTTCCAGCAGTCAACACATGTCTCCATGCTACTGAAGAAACTCCTTGACTCTGAATGGGACTTCCTATAGATCAGTGAGTTCTCCTTAATCTTGCTCTCTGTCCATGTGTTGTTTTGACAGTCTGGCATTGCCACATTAAGCCATAAGAGAACTGGTATCATTAGCTTTATAAGCTTTAGCTTGGAGAGTATATTGTACATTCCTGATTGTATAATATCTGTTTGTTATTGTTTGACAGTAGCAACACTGGAATAATGCTGCAGAGGAACAGCAGCTAACTAACTGATGGTCATCTCTTCACACCCACCCAGACTCCCACCGGACCTAAGACGTAAAAACACAAACCTACCTGACATGACTATTTTAAGAAGTAAACTGCACGTCTCAGTACATACGAGATCATTTGTCTTTAGATATATGAGCCCTATGCACCACCTTAAACTGCAACAGGCAGTGACGGGCACAGAGAGATGTTCTATTTACCAGCCTAAGAATGGAATCCCATACATCGTTTGACAAATGAAAGTTTAAATCCTGCTCCCAAGCAATTTTAATTTTGTCCAGAGGAGCCTGTTTACGGCCTCTGTCCTGTTCCAAGTTAAGAAGCCCACAATGCATTGCTAACTACAGTACTAAACTGTTAAACAGGAAAACAGTATTTTAGTGTTGAAAAGTGGCTGAAAATGTAAAGCAATTGGTTACAGTGCAGTATTAGTGAGTCTGGCCATGAGCCCAATTGGTTCTGTTTTGGTTTCATTAGGTCTGAGGTCATGACATCTTTATCTACTATAACATGAGCATGGTCACCTTTCTCCACCCTGATAATTACATATTATTAAAACATCTGGAATCCAATGAGCTGCAGCTCTACCTCAACCTTCCACTCTTTAGACTCTTTGTGTAAAGTAATCTAACCTTTAACTTCTTCTCTTCCCTGTGGAAGCACAGTAACACCTAGCATCACACTTACTGACCACCTGGTATGGACCTTCTCTCCTTGGCTCGTTCCACTTCCTCTGAAACACCTTGATGTCGTCTGCTCCCCAGGAGCCACTCAGGAGCTCTAACCCTGGAGATAAATACTACGTATGGCAGATAGTTGTTTATATATTCCTTCAGTTCATTTCAAAGGGGAGGCCCTTTATGGGTTTATATACTGGTTGGGTTGAGAGGATATATACATACATAGCTGATGAATACATATATACACCTTTAACTTCTTCTCTTGTGATTTTCTGGATTCCGTCTCTCACAGTTGAAGAGTACCTATGATAAACATTACAGACCTCTACCTGCTTTGTAAATGGGAAAAGCTGCAAAATCGGCAGTGTATCAAATACTTGTTCTCCCCACTGTATTTATATATATCTGTGTATATATAGTTTAGACACACTTTCTCATTGAAATGAATGCTATTATATACATACATACGTATGTGTGTGTGTGTGTGTGTGTGAGTGTGCATGTGAGTGTGCATGTGAGTGTTGGTCACCACCTTGCATGGCAGCCCATCAATGTGTGAATGTGGTGAATGACCTGTAGTGTAAAGAGCTTTGAGGAGTCGGAAAGTCAATTCACCATTTACCTGATAAAGTTGATGTCAGCTGATGAGCTACACAACAAAACAACAGAAAAACAATAAAATCATAAAGAATATACACGGACGCACATAAAGTTGCAATAAAATATTTTTGACCTCTTTCCATGAAATGATTGTGAACATGTGATTTATTCTTGATAGATAAAGTATTGATCAGTCTCAGTGCACCTGGTCAAAGGTGATTACTGATGAGTATAAATAGGAAATAAAAAGAGGAATGTGTCAGAAAACTAAATTATTCCAACTTTATGGGCGACCGTGTAATTTGTCAAACTAAGAACTTTTCATTAAATTATGTCTAACATTGAATTTTGGTTACATATCCATCAGTTTGTAAATGTGATAGATCAGAGATTAACTGTTAACATTATTAGAGCTGCAACCATTAATCCAATAAGGAGGTCAACTTGTGATTATTGAACCATTTATTTACATAAAACTAAACAGGTGTGGCATAAACCAAACCCTAAAAAATGAATCTAAGTAAAAAAAAAGACTTTCTCTAAATATTTTAAGACCTCATCGTCACTTCAAGCAGTAATCAGCAACACGACTTTTATTATTCATTAACTTCATCACGCATTTAGTCTTTTTCTTTTTTTAAACAGTGGATTTCCTTCTTTAAATATAATTCAACTGAAAAATGAATTAAAAATAAACATAAAAAAAAGATCAACAAGGCCTCTAAAACCTCCAGAACCTCTAAAACCTCCAGAACCTCTAAAACCTCCAGAACCTCTAAAACCTCCAGAACCTCTAAAACCTCCTCCAGAACCTCTAAAACCTCCAGAACCTCTAAAACCTCCTCCAGAACCTCTAAAACCTCCAGAATCTCTAAAACCTCCAGAACCTCTAAAACCTCCAGAACCTCTAAAACCTCCAGAACCTCTAAAACCTCCAGAACCTCTAAAACCTCCAGAACCTCTAAAAATACCTCCAGAACCTCTAAAACCTCCAGAACCTCTAAAACCTCCTCAAGAACCTCTAAAACTACCTCCAGAACCTCTAAAACCTCCTCCAGAACCTCTAAAACCTCCAGAACCTCTAAAACTACCTCCAGAACCTCTAAAACCTCCAGAACCTCTAAAACTACCTCCAGAACCTCTAAAACCTCCTCCAGAACCTCTAAAACCTCCAGAACCTCTAAAACCTCCTCCAGAACCTCTAAAACCTCCAGAACCTCTAAAACTCTGCTGCTGGACCCTCCTGTAAAATAGAAACAATCATGTTAGATCATCTTTTATTCCAACAAACGTAAAAAAAAAAAAAAGACTTTTATTATTCATTAACTTCATCACGCATTTAGTCTTTTTCTTTTTTTAAACAGTGGATTTCCTTCTTTAAATATAATTCAACTGAAAAATGAATTAAAAATAAACATAAAAAAAAGATCAACAAGGCCTCTAAAACCTCCAGAACCTCTAAAACCTCCAGAACCTCTAAAACCTCCAGAACCTCTAAAACCTCCAGAACCTCTAAAACCTCCAGAACCTCTAAAAATACCTCCAGAACCTCTAAAACCTCCAGAACCTCTAAAACCTCCTCAAGAACCTCTAAAACTACCTCCAGAACCTCTAAAACCTCCTCCAGAACCTCTAAAACCTCCAGAACCTCTAAAACTACCTCCAGAACCTCTAAAACCTCCAGAACCTCTAAAACTACCTCCAGAACCTCTAAAACCTCCTCCAGAACCTCTAAAACCTCCAGAACCTCTAAAACTACCTCCAGAACCTCTAAAACCTCCAGAACCTCTAAAAATACCTCCAGAACCTCTAAAACCTCCAGAACCTCTAAAACCTCCTCAAGAACCTCTAAAACTACCTCCAGAACCTCTAAAACCTCCTCCAGAACCTCTAAAACCTCCAGAACCTCTAAAACTACCTCCAGAACCTCTAAAACCTCCAGAACCTCTAAAACTTCCTCCAGAACCTCTAAAACTTCCTCCAGAACCTCTAAAAACCTCCAGAACCTCTAAAACTACCTCCAGAACCTCCAAAACTACCCCCAGAACCTCTAAAACCTCCAGAACCTCTAAAACTTCCTCCAGAACCTCTAAAACTTCCTCCAGAACCTTTAAAAACCTCCAGAACCTCTAAAACCTCCAGAACCTCTAAAACTACCTCCAGAACCTCTAAAACCTCCAGAACCTCTAAAACCTCCAGAACCTCTAAAACTACCTCCAGAACCTCTAAAACCTCCAGAACCTCTAAAACTTCCTCCAGAACCTCTAAAACCTCCAGAACCTCTAAAAACCTACAGAACCTCTAAAACCTCCAGAACCTCTAAAACCTCCTCCAGAACCTCTAAAACCTCCAGAACCTCTAAAACTACCTCCAGAACCTCTAAAACCTCCAGAACCTCTAAAAACCTACAGAACCTCTAAAACCTCCTCCAGAACCTCTAAAACCTCCAGAACCTCTAAAACTACCTCCAGAACCTCTAAAACTTCCAGAACCCATAAATCTTCCTCCAGAACCTCTAAAACCTCCAGAACCTCTAAAACCTCCAGAACCTCTAAAACTACCTCCAGAACCTCTAAATCCTCCAGAACCTCTAAAAACCTACAGAACCTCTAAAACCTCCAGAGCCTCTAAAACCTCCTCCAGAACCTCTAAAACCTCCAGAACCTCTAAAACTACCTCCAGAACCTCTAAAACCTCCAGAACCTCTAAAATCTCCAGAACCTCTAAAACCTCCACAACCTCTAAAACTTCCTCTAGGACCCATAAAACTTCCTCCAGAACCTCTAAAACTACCTCCAGAACCTCTAAAACTTCCTCCAGAACCTCTAAAACCTCCAGAACCTCTAAAAACCTACAGAACCTCTAAAACCTCCAGAACCTCTAAAACCTCCTCCAGAACCTCTAAAACCTCCAGAACCTCTAAAACTACCTCCAGAACCTCTAAAACCTCCAGAACCTCTAAAAACCTACAGAACCTCTAAAACCTCCTCCAGAACCTCTAAAACCTCCAGAACCTCTAAAACTACCTCCAGAACCTCTAAAACTTCCAGAACCCATAAATCTTCCTCCAGAACCTCTAAAACCTCCAGAACCTCTAAAACCTCCAGAACCTCTAAAACTACCTCCAGAACCTCTAAATCCTCCAGAACCTCTAAAAACCTACAGAACCTCTAAAACCTCCAGAGCCTCTAAAACCTCCTCCAGAACCTCTAAAACCTCCAGAACCTCTAAAACTACCTCCAGAACCTCTAAAACCTCCAGAACCTCTAAAATCTCCAGAACCTCTAAAACCTCCACAACCTCTAAAACTTCCTCTAGGACCCATAAAACTTCCTCCAGAACCTCTAAAACCTCCAGAACTGTAGTAATCAAGCTGTGTTTGTTTCTGCTTGGTCTGCTGCTGGACCCTCCTGTAAAATAGAAACAATCATGTTAGATCATCTTTTATTCCAACAAACCTAAAAAAAAAAGACTTTCTCAAAATATTTTAAGACCTCATCGTCACTTCAAGCAGTAATCAGCAACACGACTTTTATTATTCATTAACTTCATCACGCATTTAGTCTTTTTCTTTTTTTAAACAGTGGATTTCCTTCTTTAAATATAATTCAACTGAAAAATGAATTAAAAATAAACATAAAAAAAAGATCAACAAGGCCTCTAAAACCTCCAGAACCTCTAAAACCTCCAGAACCTCTAAAACCTCCAGAACCTCTAAAACCTCCAGAACCTCTAAAACCTCCTCCAGAACCTCTAAAACCTCCAGAACCTCTAAAACCTCCTCCAGAACCTCTAAAACCTCCAGAATCTCTAAAACCTCCAGAACCTCTAAAACCTCCAGAACCTCTAAAACCTCCAGAACCTCTAAAACCTCCAGAACCTCTAAAACCTCCAGAACCTCTAAAAATACCTCCAGAACCTCTAAAACCTCCAGAACCTCTAAAACCTCCTCAAGAACCTCTAAAACTACCTCCAGAACCTCTAAAACCTCCTCCAGAACCTCTAAAACCTCCAGAACCTCTAAAACTACCTCCAGAACCTCTAAAACCTCCAGAACCTCTAAAACTACCTCCAGAACCTCTAAAACCTCCTCCAGAACCTCTAAAACCTCCAGAACCTCTAAAACCTCCTCCAGAACCTCTAAAACCTCCAGAACCTCTAAAACTCTGCTGCTGGACCCTCCTGTAAAATAGAAACAATCATGTTAGATCATCTTTTATTCCAACAAACGTAAAAAAAAAAAAAAGACTTTTATTATTCATTAACTTCATCACGCATTTAGTCTTTTTCTTTTTTTAAACAGTGGATTTCCTTCTTTAAATATAATTCAACTGAAAAATGAATTAAAAATAAACATAAAAAAAAGATCAACAAGGCCTCTAAAACCTCCAGAACCTCTAAAACCTCCAGAACCTCTAAAACCTCCAGAACCTCTAAAACCTCCAGAACCTCTAAAACCTCCAGAACCTCTAAAAATACCTCCAGAACCTCTAAAACCTCCAGAACCTCTAAAACCTCCTCAAGAACCTCTAAAACTACCTCCAGAACCTCTAAAACCTCCTCCAGAACCTCTAAAACCTCCAGAACCTCTAAAACTACCTCCAGAACCTCTAAAACCTCCAGAACCTCTAAAACTACCTCCAGAACCTCTAAAACCTCCTCCAGAACCTCTAAAACCTCCAGAACCTCTAAAACTACCTCCAGAACCTCTAAAACCTCCAGAACCTCTAAAAATACCTCCAGAACCTCTAAAACCTCCAGAACCTCTAAAACCTCCTCAAGAACCTCTAAAACTACCTCCAGAACCTCTAAAACCTCCTCCAGAACCTCTAAAACCTCCAGAACCTCTAAAACTACCTCCAGAACCTCTAAAACCTCCAGAACCTCTAAAACTTCCTCCAGAACCTCTAAAACTTCCTCCAGAACCTCTAAAAACCTCCAGAACCTCTAAAACTACCTCCAGAACCTCCAAAACTACCCCCAGAACCTCTAAAACCTCCAGAACCTCTAAAACTTCCTCCAGAACCTCTAAAACTTCCTCCAGAACCTTTAAAAACCTCCAGAACCTCTAAAACCTCCAGAACCTCTAAAACTACCTCCAGAACCTCTAAAACCTCCAGAACCTCTAAAACCTCCAGAACCTCTAAAACTACCTCCAGAACCTCTAAAACCTCCAGAACCTCTAAAACTTCCTCCAGAACCTCTAAAACCTCCAGAACCTCTAAAAACCTACAGAACCTCTAAAACCTCCAGAACCTCTAAAACCTCCTCCAGAACCTCTAAAACCTCCAGAACCTCTAAAACTACCTCCAGAACCTCTAAAACCTCCAGAACCTCTAAAAACCTACAGAACCTCTAAAACCTCCTCCAGAACCTCTAAAACCTCCAGAACCTCTAAAACTACCTCCAGAACCTCTAAAACTTCCAGAACCCATAAATCTTCCTCCAGAACCTCTAAAACCTCCAGAACCTCTAAAACCTCCAGAACCTCTAAAACTACCTCCAGAACCTCTAAATCCTCCAGAACCTCTAAAAACCTACAGAACCTCTAAAACCTCCAGAGCCTCTAAAACCTCCTCCAGAACCTCTAAAACCTCCAGAACCTCTAAAACTACCTCCAGAACCTCTAAAACCTCCAGAACCTCTAAAATCTCCAGAACCTCTAAAACCTCCACAACCTCTAAAACTTCCTCTAGGACCCATAAAACTTCCTCCAGAACCTCTAAAACTACCTCCAGAACCTCTAAAACTTCCTCCAGAACCTCTAAAACCTCCAGAACCTCTAAAAACCTACAGAACCTCTAAAACCTCCAGAACCTCTAAAACCTCCTCCAGAACCTCTAAAACCTCCAGAACCTCTAAAACTACCTCCAGAACCTCTAAAACCTCCAGAACCTCTAAAAACCTACAGAACCTCTAAAACCTCCTCCAGAACCTCTAAAACCTCCAGAACCTCTAAAACTACCTCCAGAACCTCTAAAACTTCCAGAACCCATAAATCTTCCTCCAGAACCTCTAAAACCTCCAGAACCTCTAAAACCTCCAGAACCTCTAAAACTACCTCCAGAACCTCTAAATCCTCCAGAACCTCTAAAAACCTACAGAACCTCTAAAACCTCCAGAGCCTCTAAAACCTCCTCCAGAACCTCTAAAACCTCCAGAACCTCTAAAACTACCTCCAGAACCTCTAAAACCTCCAGAACCTCTAAAATCTCCAGAACCTCTAAAACCTCCACAACCTCTAAAACTTCCTCTAGGACCCATAAAACTTCCTCCAGAACCTCTAAAACCTCCAGAACTGTAGTAATCAAGCTGTGTTTGTTTCTGCTTGGTCTGCTGCTGGACCCTCCTGTAAAATAGAAACAATCATGTTAGATCATCTTTTATTCCAACAAACCTAAAAAAAAAAGACTTTCTCAAAATATTTTAAGACCTCATCGTCACTTCAAGCAGTAATCAGCAACACGACTTTTATTATTCATTAACTTCATCACGCATTTAGTCTTTTTCTTTTTTTAAACAGTGGATTTCCTTCTTTAAATATAATTCAACTGAAAAATGAATTAAAAATAAACATAAAAAAAAGATCAACAAGGCCTCTAAAACCTCCAGAACCTCTAAAACCTCCAGAACCTCTAAAACCTCCAGAACCTCTAAAACCTCCAGAACCTCTAAAAACCTCCAGAACCTCTAAAACCTCCTCCAGAACCTCTAAAACCTCCAGAACCTCTAAAACTTCCAGAACCTCTAAAACCTCCAGAACCTCTAAAACCTCCAGAACCTCTTAAACTTCCTCCAGAACCTCTAAAACTACCTCCAGAACCTCTAAAACCTCCAGAACCTCTAAAACTACCTCCAGAACCTCTAAAACCTCCAGAACCTCTAAAACCTCCAGAACCTCTAAAACCTCCAGAACCTCTTAAACTTCCTCCAGAACCTCTAAAACCTCCAGAACCTCTAAAACTACCTCCAGAACCTCTAAAACCTCCAGAACCTCTAAAAACTTCCTCTAGGACCCATAAAACTTCCTCCAGAACCTCTAAAACTACCTCCAGAACCTCTAAAACTTCCTCCAGAACCTCTAAAACCTCCAGAACCTCTAAAACTTCCTCCAGAACCTCTAAAACCTCCAGAACCTCTAAAAACCTACAGAACCTCTAAAACCTCCAGAACCTCTAAAACCTCCTCCAGAACCTCTAAAACCTCCAGAACCTCTAAAACTACCTCCAGAACCTCTAAAACCTCCAGAACCTCTAAAAACCTACAGAACCTCTAAAACCTCCTCCAGAACCTCTAAAACCTCCAGAACCTCTAAAACTACCTCCAGAACCTCTAAAACTTCCAGAACCCATAAATCTTCCTCCAGAACCTCTAAAACCTCCAGAACCTCTAAAACCTCCAGAACCTCTAAAACTACCTCCAGAACCTCTAAATCCTCCAGAACCTCTAAAAACCTACAGAACCTCTAAAACCTCCAGAGCCTCTAAAACCTCCTCCAGAACCTCTAAAACCTCCAGAACCTCTAAAACTACCTCCAGAACCTCTAAAACCTCCAGAACCTCTAAAATCTCCAGAACCTCTAAAACCTCCACAACCTCTAAAACTTCCTCTAGGACCCATAAAACTTCCTCCAGAACCTCTAAAACCTCCAGAACTGTAGTAATCAAGCTGTGTTTGTTTCTGCTTGGTCTGCTGCTGGACCCTCCTGTAAAATAGAAACAATCATGTTAGATCATCTTTTATTCCAACAAACCTAAAAAAAAAAGACTTTCTCAAAATATTTTAAGACCTCATCGTCACTTCAAGCAGTAATCAGCAACACGACTTTTATTATTCATTAACTTCATCACGCATTTAGTCTTTTTCTTTTTTTAAACAGTGGATTTCCTTCTTTAAATATAATTCAACTGAAAAATGAATTAAAAATAAACATAAAAAAGATCAACAAGGCCTCTAAAACCTCCAGAACCTCTAAAACCTCCAGAACCTCTAAAACCTCCAGAACCTCTAAAACCTCCAGAACCTCTAAAACCTCCAGAACCTCTAAAAACCTCCAGAACCTCTAAAACCTCCTCCAGAACCTCTAAAACCTCCAGAACCTCTAAAACTTCCAGAACCTCTAAAACCTCCAGAACCTCTAAAACCTCCAGAACCTCTTAAACTTCCTCCAGAACCTCTAAAACTACCTCCAGAACCTCTAAAACCTCCAGAACCTCTAAAACTACCTCCAGAACCTCTAAAACCTCCAGAACCTCTAAAACCTCCAGAACCTCTAAAACCTCCAGAACCTCTTAAACTTCCTCCAGAACCTCTAAAACCTCCTCCAGAACCTCTAAAACCTCCAGAGCCTCTAAAACCTCCAGAACCTCTAAAACCTCCAGAACCTCTAATAACTTCCTCCAGAACCTCTAAAAACTTCCTCCAGAACCTCTAAAAACCTCCAGAACCTCTAAAACCTCCAGAACCTCTAATAACTTCCTCCAGAACCTCTAAAAACTACCTCCAGAACCTCTAAAACCTCCAGAACCTCTAAAACCTCCTCCGGAACCTCTAAAACCTCCAGAACCTCTAAAACCTCCAGAACCTCTAAAACCTCCAGAACCTCTAATAACTTCCTCCAGAACCTCTAAAAACTTCCTCCAGAACCTCTAAAAACCTCCAGAACCTCTAAAACCTCCAGAACCTCTAATAACTTCCTCCAGAACCTCTAAAAACTACCTCCAGAACCTCTAAAACCTCCAGAACCTCTAAGACTACCTCCAGAACCTCTAAAACCTCCAGAACCTCTAAAACCTCTAGAACCTCTAAAACTACCTCCAGAACCTCTAAAACTTCCAGAACCCATAAATCTTCCTCCAGAACCTCTAAAACCTCCAGAACCTCTAAAACCTCCAGAACCTCTAAAACCTCCAGAACCTCTAAAACTACCTCCAGAACCTCTAAAACCTCCAGAACCTCTAAAACTTCCTCCAGAACCTCTAAAACCTCCAGAACCTCTAAAACCTCCAGAACCTCTAAAACATCCTCCGGAACCTCTAAAAACTTCCTCCAGAACCTCTAAAACCTCCACAATCTCTAAAACCTCCTCCAGAACCTCTAAAACTTCCTCCAGAACCTCTAAAACCTCCAGAACCTCTAAAACTACCTCCAGAACCTCTAAAACTACCTCCAGAACCTCTAAAACCTCCTCCAGAACCTCTAAAACTTCCTCCAGAACCTCTAAAACCTCCTCCAGAACCTCTAAAACTTCCTCCAGAACCTCTAAAACTTCCTCCAGAACCTCTAAAACCTCCAGAACCTCTAAAAACTTCCTCCAGAAACCCCAAAACTTCCTCCAGAACCTCTAAAACCTCCTCCGGAACCTCTAAAACTTCCTCCAGAACCTCTAAAAACTTCCTCCAGAACCTCTAAAACCTCCAGAACCTCTAAAACTACCTCCAGAACCTCTAAAAACTTCCTCCAGAACCTCTAAAACTTCCTCCAGAACCTCTAAAACTACCTCCAGAACCTCTAAAACCTCCTCCAGAACCTCTAAAACTACCTCCAGAACCTCTAAAACCTCCTCCAGAACCTCTAAAACTTCCTCCAGAACCTCTAAAACCTCCAGAACTGTAACACTTCTCATAATCTGATATTTGTGCACCAGCTGGGATGAATTTTCCCTTTCAAATGTGTAGCTTTGATGTGCTTGCTCAATAGCAGTGGGCTGTCCTTGATCAGAGGTGATACCGGGGTGCTGAAAGGTAGTCGGTTGTGTTTGCTCAAAGGCAGAGGGTTGTGCTTGCTGGGGATTGATAACAGTGGCCACTGAGGGCACTGCAGGACGCTCTGAGGATAGACTCACAACATTCTCAGCCTGATGCTGGCATCTTCTCTTTGCTCTTTTCCACAGACGGGTATATTTGGATCTCTTCCTTCCTGAATCCATTCTAAACATAAATAGACAACATCTAGATCAGGGGTAGGCAACCTTTTTGACATGTTGCCAGTTTTAATGTTCTTGTTAATGAGTGTGCCATAATCAACAATAAGTTAAAACCGTAAGTTAAATTATGATACAAAATACAAAAATATAGGAGATAACAGGGGGCAAGACGGGTATATAAGGCAGTCCGGGTTTTGAGGGGGGCAAGAGAGTCAAGCCAGCAGGATAAGGAGTTGCAGTGAGCAGCCAGCCTATCAAAAAGGGTGTTGGGATGAGCAAAGGCCAGGTGGGTTGTTATGAAGTTGGTTATGGCTGGTGTACTAACTGTCTTGATGGTCCTGTATGTGATGGTCCATGTTGTGAGCTGCCAGGGAGACAAGAACAGTGAAGAGGATAGCATGGTGGTCAGACAGAGCAAGGTCCAAGCACTGAAGATGGGAGGAGATTGTGCTGATGGAGTACACACGGTCCAGTGTGTGGCCTTTGGTGTGGGGGGGACCTTTAACATGCTGTGTGATATTGAAGCAGTCCAGTAGGCTAGTGACAGGAATTCAGAGCCAAACAAGCAGTTGGTATCGTCCACATGACCCAATAATGGTTATGTCATCAGGTTATTAGAAGGTTTTGGGAATAAATAGTTATATATATAAATAGTAAGTTAGATAAATGTTAGATTTATAAATAGTAAGTTAGATAAATGTTAGATATATAAATAGTAAGTTAGATAAATGTTAGGAATAAATGGAACAAAATCATTTGTAAAAGTCTTGCTAGCAGACTTTAGCTATGTAACAGATCATTGCTCTGTGTCCATAACAACGTGCGATCATTTTCATTCAGAGGAATAAACTTAATCTTTAATTTAATACAATCATATGAAAAATGTAATAAGCAGGATAATACAGTGAGTTGTTTATTATTGAAGAAAACCTCTTCAAGGGGGATGAAGACCTCTGTGCTTTGCATCAGGATACTGATCCTAACCCTGATCATCCTGTCAGGATCTTTATCCTCCAGAGTGACCACAGACCACCTGGCTGTGCATTATCCATTACAACCTGTCCATTAAAGATAAAACAAACCAAATATGACCAGAGGGCAAAAACATTGTTGTGCTGCCCCCATCCACCCTCAGGGATCACATTCATTACATAGAGTATCAGCTGATGCCATTAGGTGGAAGTTACATGTTGCCTGTAACTGTACTGAATAGGTAACAATTCTCTTTTGTTGCTTTTTCAATCAAACTGCTACATAGCCATCAATGATGATGTGTGTGTGAGGTGGAGAGGAAGAGGAATTAATAGAATAGAACTTATTGATTCTCAAAGGCAAATTCAATTGCTTTGTAGCTCAACAAAACGAATGATGTATTCTGATGGCAGTTCGTATGAAACATTTCCAGAATCTTTCAGTTCTGCAACGTAGCTGGATCAGTGGATCTCTGCCTCATCACTTCCATTCCACCAAGGCGCTATGAAGAGGACCAAGACCCACATCCATCTTTCTGTTTTATGTTGCCTCCCCAGCAGACTGCAGCATAGAACAGTAGATGTCTAAGGATCTGAGCCTTTGTCCTTTTCTGTAGAGTGTATCTATGTTAGGGGACCAGTACAACTTGTTGTCCAGGTGATCTCCCAGATATTTGTATGTTAGCATTACCTCAATATCCACCCCACGAAAGTTCATTGGCTGAAAAAGGAGCTTGGACTTTTGGAAATCCACCATCATGTCCTTTGTGTTTGTGGTGTTCAGTTGGAGGCAAAGGTAAGTATGATTATATTGTGGGGAATGATGCAACATTTGTATTATTATTATTTTTGTATGGCAGATGTGTAATAACTTCTCTTGGTGCAGGAACCTCTGGGGAAAGTTAGAAAATTACCCTCAAATAACGTTACAACTATCATGTTATTAGAACGTTTTAGGAATGTTATATCAAAACCGTCATTTATAGAACTTTCTTAGAACGTTGTGGGAAGGTTTCCCAAAATTCTACCAAATGGGAACTTTAGGGGAACATTGTAAACATTACTTTATAAAAACGTTATTTCATCTGGTTATTAGAACGTTTTGGGAACATTTATACAACGTTCTTAAAATGTTCTTTAGGGAACGTTCAATAGAAAACTTGTTGGGAACGTTTTGTGTTTACTGGGTAAGTTCTGATACACTAATAGTTTCAGTTTTTGGACTTTTTGCTGAAATATTGGATCATTTGAACATTTATAGAAATGAAAGCATGTGAGAAGTTTAGAGGGAAACATCAGTATTTGGTGGAGCTGTTAACAACTCATAGACATCTGAGATGTGAGCCGACTACACACTGCTGTCTGGTTTCATCTTTAACAATGTGTTGTATTATAAAGCTTGTTATATTATCCATTGTGTCAGTAAAGTGAGGAAGCTTTCAACAATAACACCATGAATAGTTTTTATTGATCATCAGATAAAATACAAGCACAAAAACACTGTGGGCTTCCACAGCTGGACAGATATTATTAGATTAAACATGAATAGAGCTGCATGCTGCTCATTGGATCCTGACAGTAACAACAGCAGAGTCAACTGAGACTAATCAATGAATCATGTAGAAGGAAAAATAACTGAGTGTTTGAGTCTGAGACACAGATCTGCTTCACAGTGCAGAGTAACCATCATCATCAGAGCAGCTCAGACTCCAGGACTGATCATTATATCCAAACCCACCCTGCTGGTGTGAAGAGGTACTGCAGCTCTGTTTAACCATCTGTGTCTCATTAAGGGTCAGTGTGATGATGCTGCTCCTCTCTGCTCCTCACTGCTCCTCTCTGCTCCTCACTGCTCCTCTCTGCTCCTCTCTGCTCCTCTTTACTCCTCTTTGCTCCTCTCTGCTCCTCTCTGCTCCTCTCTGCTCCTCTTTACTCCTCTTTACTCCTCTCTGCTCCTCACTGCTCCTCTTTACTCCTCTGCTCCTCTCTGCTCCTCTTTACTCCTCACTGCTCCTCTCTGCTCCTCTTTACTCCTCACTGCTCCTCTCTGCTCCTCTTTACTCCTCTCTGCTCCTCTTTACTCCTCTCTGCTCTTCTTTACTCCTCTTTACTCCTCACTGCTCCTCTCTGCTCCTCTCTACTCCTCTCTGCTCCTCACTGCTCCTCCTACAGAGACACTGAGGAACCAGAGCAGACTGTAAACCCAGCATACAGAGGATCAGTGAATGTGGTGTTGAAGGTGTGGAGGTGGATCAGTGAGTCAGAGGAGACTCTGTAGAAGGACAGAGTGCCAGCAGGACAGTCCACATACACTGCTACTCTGTTAGAGGAGGAGGAGGAGGAGGAGGAGGAGGAGGGGGGGGAGGAGGTGGAGGAGGAGGAGGAGGAGGAGATGGGTGTTCTTCTCTTATTGTGACAGACAGAGTAACGACCAGCAGAGCACTCCAGTCTCCAGGACTGATCATTCCTTCCAAACCAACAGTCATCACTGTCTCCTTTCCTTCTGATTCTTCTGTAACTCACTGATATATTAACTCTTCCTCTCCACTCGACCTCCCAGTAACATCGACCAGTCAGAACATTTCTACACAGCAGCTGAGGCCAGGAGTCAAATCTGTCTGGATGATCAGGATATGACTGAACCTCCTCCATCACATATGTCACCTTCCTGTTGTTATCAGACAGTTTGAGTTTTCTGTTCATTGTGTTTGGATCCAGTTCCAGTTCACAGGCATCTGATGGAGAGAACGAGACACAATACAGCTGCAGTTTATCATCTGTTGATTTATTAACTACTTTACTGAAACCATTCAAACTTAAACCATCTCCATGACAACTGAGACCCTCCATCACTGAGGAAGACCATGAGATGTGACTGAAAGCTTTGGACATACAGAGTAAGTGGACCTTTAACAGTTCAGTTAGAACATGAACAGTCAACATAACAGTGATATTCAGTAATATTCATGTTTTTTCATCAAGTTTGGTGTAAAGTGAAGGTCTTTGCACATCAAGTCTGTTATTTTCAGTGGCGGCTGGTTGATGCGGGGCTCCCTCCAAATATGTAGAGAAAGTTTACTTAAACATATTAAATATAAATGAATTAGATAATGCTAGATAATTATGAAATAAAAAGTATTAGCTTGTTAGTCTCTCAGCATTTGAGAATGACCCAAAAGATGAGTCTAATGTTTATAATATATGGAGTACATACTGTATATTACAGTGGCGGCTGGTCAATGCGGGGCGCCGCCCCATCCAATAATCTAGAGAAAGTTTACTTAAACAAAATGAAATAAAACGTATTAGCTTGTTAGTCTCTCAGCACCTGTCAGCATTCATTATAAATTGATTCCAAATGGTATTTTATTCATTTCTATATGTACTTCCTGTATGTGGGGCGCCGGACTAATGGGAGTCAATGCAAGCCCTCAAACCTTTGACAAGCATGTGACCTGAGGCTGCTCTCTCATTGGCCTGCGTCACGTTTCCCACGGACACGCCCACTTTTATTGGCAGCGAATTGTTGTTGTTTCATGTTTTTTAATCTACTGTGATTGGACAGTTCTGGCTGTCATTCACGCCCTCCCGTCAGCTGCTGTCACCCAAACTCCTGCTGACAGTAGGTTCAGGAGATGACGTTAAAGTGGAGCCGCGGAAATTAAAGAAGATTATTCTGTAATTTCTCTATAAAAACATAATTTCACAAGACTTTCACTAGAAGAGAGAAAGAGGATAAAGCAGCAGCAGGTGATGGAGGAGCTGAGAGTTTCTCCTGCTGCTGTTATGATAAACGGAGCTGGCTAGCTGGATGCAGTGTGAGTTATTCCTTTTATTGCTTTATCTGTTTGCTGTTTCAAAGTGTCAGCACCGAAGCGTTGTGGACAACGACAGGGGAACGAGACCTAAAACATCTCTCTGAAAAAAATGCAAACAGAAAGCTGCAGCCATCGAGACAATAGCATGAAGCTAAGTTGTTTTTAGCAGACTTAGCATTGCTGAGCTCTTTCTGCAGCTGTTTCACCACATCTGGCCACATGTAGACCTCTGCTATGCCAAGCTCCAGAAGAGGAACATAGATTCAGTCAGTGGCTGCATCCAGCAGCTCCAACAGGACATATAAAAGATCAGGTAGTAGCTGCATTGCTGTTATTAATATTGTAAAGTGTTAAAAATACTTTATAAAAGACATAACTATGAAGTGTAAAACATAAAAAATGCATAAATGCAGGATAAGAAATGATGGAAGTAATTTTGACTATTACATTTCATTATTAAAATAAGAAGTTAATAAGTTATGTTTAATCATAGCAGTGTATAGTGCTTAATGCGCCATCTATTGTCATGTTCAGGTATTGCAGTAACTAACAGATTACAGTGAAATCAGGAATTAAGACACAATAACTAAAATATATATGGTGGTGTCTCTTTATAAGCACATTAACTTATTGGTAACTTTACTTTAACTGTTGGTAACTTTAGGTGATGTGAGTGAAATGGACATTTTGTCAAGTCTGATTATAATGTTTTATTCCTGTCTCTGTGGGTCAGAGATACCATACTGGGACACACCAGGGAACACTTCTCCTTTATAAACTACATAGTTAGTGCCACCTTGCTGCTGGGGGACAGGTTTGAACATTTCCTGAGGATGCACTGAGCAACACCTTGAAGGCCGACCTGATGCTCAGTGGAAGCAAGCTGAAGACAGAGTTTAGTCTCATCTACAGCAGGACGAGTTCAGAGCCTGTTGTGGTGCTGTGGATCTATTCCAGTTGTTTATGGAGAGAACAATGTTGAAGAAGTCTTCTCAGAGACTGTCACTTTCCTAAAGATCCTCATCACCCATGACCACAGCGGAAGCTGAGAAGTGCTTCTCAACTATGAAAAGAATTCAAACTTTTCTCAGAAACACCATCATGACCCAGGAGAGGCACTGGCCATGCTGTCAATGGAAAAGAGACTGGTGACTGACTTTAACCAGAGTCATTGAGAAGTTATGTTCAAGTAGTACTACCGGCTGTGTTTAGGCACCATTACAGTGTGTTGTGTTGTTTTTAGATTGGCTTTCCCTTCTTTCTTTCTTTTTAAATTTTTTTGCTGCGGTATGAAGTGGTGCTACGCCCCCAAACAACGGTGCTACGGTTTGTTTGACAATAACCCTAGGACCCCCGCGACCCCCACCCCCCCAAAAAAATGTCACCAGCCGCCACTGATTATTTTCATCTCAAACTGTCGTCTGTTACAAACATTTTTGTCCAAATGCTCCAAACAGCTGAAGTCAGTATGAATGAATGAACTTTATCTGCAGGAGAGACATGAGGGACATTTTGGAGCAGGTAGCGCCACCATGTGGACATTTATAAAACATTTCTCTTTTAACTCCTGAACTGTGACGAACAGAAGGAAATTTCTGTTTCATGGATTCATTGGTTCAAGATAAATGTCAGTTTAGGCCACGCCCATTTATGACAAAACACATTTTCCATCATTTTGAACTTTTTTCACTTCTTTTACATATTTCATCCAGTTTTTCTCAAAGTTCTCATGAATCAAACTGAAAACACACTCACACTTCCTCAGACCAGGTTTCAGTCTCTGCGGTCCACCATGGTCCATCCTGGAGGAAGAGACAAAGACACAATCAGCTTCATACACCTTCACTCATATCTACCATTAAACATGAACCAGAGTCCCTCAGTTAGTCAGAGTGTCTGTCCATCTGTCCATACCTGAGAGTGTCCACCTGTCTGTCCATACCTGAGAGTGTCCATCTGTCTGTCCATACCTGAGAGTGTCCACCTGTCTGTCCATACCTGAGAGTGTCCACCTGTCCATACCTGAGAGTGTCCACCTGTCTGTCCATACTTGAGTGTCCACCTGTCCATAAATGAGTGTCCACCTGTCTGTCCATCCCTGAGAGTGTCCACCTGTCTGTCCATACCTGAGAGTGTCCATCTGTCTGTCCATACCTGAAAATGTCAATCTGTCTGTCCATACCTGAGAGTGTCCATCTGTCTGTCCATACCTGAGAGTGTCCACCTGTCTGTTCGTACCTGAGAGTGTCCACCTGTCCATACCTGAGAGTGTCCACCTGTTTGTCCATACCTGAGAGTGTCCACCTGTCTGTCCATACCTGAGTGTCCATCTGTCCATACCTGAGAGTGTCCACCTGTCTGTTCATTCCTGAGAGTGTCCACCTGTCCATACCTGAGAGTGTCCACCTGTCTGTCCTTACCTGAGATTGTCCACCTGTCCATACCTGAGAGTGTCCACCTGTCTGTCCTTACCTGAGAGTGTCCACCTGTCCATACCTGAGAGTGTCCACCTGTCTGTCCATACCTGAGAGTGTCCAGTCTCCAGTGTGGATCCTTCAGTCCAGCAGACAGAAGCTTCTCTCCTGAGTCTCCTGGATGATTGTAGCTCAGGTCCAGCTCTCTCAGATGGGAGGGGTTGGAGTTCAGAGCTGAGGCCAGAGAAGCACAGCCTTCCTCTGTGATCAGACATCCTGACAGACTGAACACACACAACAGTTCATCTAATGAGCTTAAAAACATTCTCAACTCAATAAACAGAATTTTGTCTTTCAGGCCTCCATCAATTTATATCCATTAACTTTCATGTACTATTAATGCATTCAATAGGCTAAACTTCTTCCCCGGAGCTGTCTGTGCTTTCTCGTCCGGAAGACAGATCCCAGTCCCGGACCTTCTCTCTCTCTCTCCTCTACTTCCTCTCTCTCCTCTACTTCCTCTCTCTTCTCTCCTTCCTCTTTCTCTCTCTCCTTCCTCTCTCTCCTCCTCTTTCTCTCTCTCCTTCCTCTCTCTCCTCTCTCTCCTCTCTACTCCAACCAGTCGAGGCAGATGTTCTCCCACTGTGAGTCTGGTTCTGAGGTTTCTTCCTGTTTAAATGGAGTTTTTTCTCTCCACTGTCACCAAGTGCTGCTCATGTGGGAATGTCTCTCTTTAAATTAAACCTTAAGAGTTCGGTTTAAACCTGCTCTATGTGTAAAGTGCCTTGAGATGACTTTGTTGTGATTTGGCGTTATACAAATAAATATTGATTGATTTACACAGTAATAAAACTGACCTGAGAGTTTCCAGTCCACAGTGTGGACTCTCCAGTCCAGCAGAAAGCTGCTTCACTCCTGAATCCTGCAGGTTGTTGTTACTCAGGTCCAGATCTCTCAGACTAGAGGACTGGGAGCTGAGAACTGAGGACAGAGCTGCACAGCTTCTCTCTGAGAGGTTACAGCCACTCAAGCTGGAAATATAAAGAAAAAAAAAGAGAAATAGGTTACTTATTTAATTGATTTTGAACAAACATCAGAGTATCTAAATAATCTATCTGAGTTCTTACAGAGCTTTTTTGGAGGCTTTGACCATTGGCAGCAGGCGCAGAAGAACCGCCTCTGAAGCAGAATATTTCTTCAGGTCAAACACGTCCAGATCTTCTTCTGATGGCAGTAGGAGAGATTCCAGTGTACAGTTTGGACTCTCCAGTGCAGCACACAGCTGCTTCACTCCTGAATCCGGCAAGTTGTTGTTACTCAGGTCCAGATCTCTCAGACTAGAGGACTGGGAGCTGAGAACTGAGGACAGAGCGGCACAGCTTCTCTCTGAGAGCTTACAGTCACTCAGCCTGGAGAAGAATCAGCAGAACAAAAGAATTGCAAACATTAATTTTCTTCATTGAACAAAGATTAAACTACATTAATCTGTATAGTTCTGTGTGCACCTACAGAGCTTTGTTGGAGGCTTTGACCACTGGCAGCAGCCTCAGAAGAGCCTCCTCTGAAGCAGAGTATTTCTTCAGGTCAAACACGT
Source organism: Scomber scombrus (assembly GCF_963691925.1). Classification (NCBI taxonomy): domain Eukaryota; kingdom Metazoa; phylum Chordata; class Actinopteri; order Scombriformes; family Scombridae; genus Scomber; species Scomber scombrus. The sequence continues at coordinate 34,169,147 of NC_084974.1, read as the reverse complement.
CCAGATCTTTTCCTGATGACAGTAAAATGAAGACCAGAGCTGACCACTGAGCAGGAGACAGTTTATCTGTGGAGAGACTTCCTGATCTCAGGGACTGTTGGATCTCCTCCACTAGAGAACGATCATTCAGTTCATTCAGACAGTGGAACAGATTGATGCTTCTCTCTGCAGACACATTCTCACCGATCTTCTTCTTGATGTACTCGACTGTTTTCTGATTGGTCTGTGAGCTACTTCCTGTCTGTGTCAGCAGACCTCGTAGGAGAGTCTGATTGGTCTGCAGTGAAAGACCCAGGAGGAAGCGGAGGAACAAGTCCAGGTGTCCATTTGGACTCTTTAAGGCCTCGTCCACAGCACTCTGGTAGAAACGTGCTGATTTGCCTCCGAACACTTCAGACCAGGATGTTGTTTGTTCTTCTGCCAGCAGATTGACTCCAGACTTGATGAATGTCAGATGGACATGAAGAGCAGCCAGAAACTCCTGAAGGCTCAGATGGACGAAGCAGAACACCTTGTCCTGGTACAGCCCTCTCTCTTCTTTAAAGACCTCTGTGAACACTCCTGAGCACACTGAGGCTGCTCTGATATCGATGCCACACTCTGTCAGGTCTGATTCATAGAAGATCAGGTTGCCTTTCTGCAGCTGCTCAAAAGCCAGTTTTCCCAGAGACTCAATCATCTTCCTGCTCTTCTTACTCCAGTGTGGATCTGTCTCAGCTCCTCCATCATACTTGACCTTCTTCAGTTTGGACTGAAGCACCAGGAAGTGGATGTACATCTCAGTCAGGGTCTTGGGCAGCTCTCCTCCCTTTCTGCTTTTCAACATATCCTGCAGAACTGTAGCAGTGATCCAGCAGAAGACTGGGATGTGGCACATGATGTGGAGGCTTCGTGATGTCTTGATGTGGGAGATGATGGTTCTGGCCTGCTCCTCATCTCTGAATCTCTTCCTGAAGTACTCCTCCTTCTGTGGGTCAGTGAACCCTCTGACCTCTGTCACCATGCCGACACACTCAGGAGGGATCTGATTGGCGGCTGCAGGTCGTGTGGTTATCCAGAGGCGAGCAGAGGGAAGCAGTTTCCCCCTGATGAGGTTTGTCAGCAGCACATCCACTGAGGTGGACTCTGTAACATCAGTCAGGATCTCAGTGTTGTGGAAGTCCAGAGGAAGTCGACACTCATCCAGACCGTCAAAGATGAACACAACCTGGAACTTTTCAAACCTGCAGATTCCTGCTTCTTTGGTTTCAGTAAAGAAGTGATGAACAAGTTCCACCAAGCTGTACTTTTTCTCTTTCAGCACATTCAGCTCTCTGAAAGTGAATGGAAATGTGAAGTGTATGTCCTGGTTGGCTTTGTCTTCAGCCCAGTCCAGAGTGAACTTCTGTGTTAAGACTGTTTTCCCAATGCCAGCCACTCCCTTTGTCATCACTGTTCTGATTGGTTCATCTCTTCCAGGTGAGGCTTTAAAGATGTCTTCTTGTCTGATTGATGTTTCTGGTCTGTCTGGTTTCCTGGATGCTGTTTCAATCTGTCTGATCTCATGTTCATCATTGACCTCTGCAGTCCCTCCCTCTGTGATGTAGAGCGGTGTGTAGATCTGATTCAGAAGGGTTGGGTTTCCTGCTTTAGCAATCCCCTCAAACAGACACTGGAACTTCTTCTCCAGGTTAGACTTGAGTTTACGTTGACACTCTGCAGCACGAGTTCCTGAATGAACAAACAACAAATGAAATCAGTGAGTGGATCCTACAGAAAGTCTAGAAATCTGAACATGTAAGTGTGTTTGTGTAGTTTTTCCTCCTCCATCAGTTTTATTCAGCTCATCAGTGGAGGACAAACAGCCTCTGATCTGATGCAGATGTGTGCAGCATATTTACAGCAGAGTTTGAAATATAAACCTCTCCCATGTTGCCTCCATTTCCTCTCCATCATGTTAAATCGCTCAGCCAGCTCCTCCTGCTTCATTCTCCTCAGGAAGTGCACTGTGATCTTCAGAAATGCCTCTCTGCTGCTCCTCCTCTGCTCTTCCTCCTCACCGTCCAACACCTCCTCATCCTCACTCTGACCCTCTAAGCATTCTGGGTAATCTGGACTCAGACCCCTCTGGACTCTCTTCAGCTCGTTCTTCACAAAAGTGACAATGTTCTCCTCCAGCAGCTGGAACAGAAAGATAAAGTGAACATTTCATTTAAACTGGTAGAACACAACATGTGATTCATGTGTCAGTCTGAAGGCCTGCTGGTCTAAACAGAGCAGCATGGACACTGTTAGGACATGAATGCTACTTTAGTATTTCATCTGTGGTTGATGGAGTTAATAGTAAAAGGTGTGTTTGTACATGTACACACCATAAATATGGAGTCCAGCTGTGTTTGATGCTGCTGTGCAGACTGATCACTGGGAACCTCTGAGCTCTGCTGCTGAACTCTGTGGAGAAAACATCACGTTTAAGGACATTTAATGACTCAAATCTGCACTCAGCTTATTAAAGATGTTCTGTCATGATGACTAAATGAACTCCTGTAAATGCTGCTCTGATTACTGGATGTTAAATTCTTACCTTCCATCAGCAGGTTGTCCATCTTTAAACATAATAGGACGACCCATAGACCGGTCACTCTTCATGGACACACAGCTGGGTTCTGGAGAGTCTGCTCTCTGCTGCTGCATCCTGATATGAATAAAGAAGTGAAAAAAGCATGTAGTTAACACCAAAGAACTGCTGCCCAGCTTCACTGAGTCTCTGCTGCTCAGCTTCACTGAGTCTCTGCTGTCCAGCTTCACTGGCAAACTAATTCATCAGGAAGTGGCTGGGGCTGCCGAGATGTCTCTCAGATGTAGGCCTTTTCGGCAGGAACACGCTGCAACTGCCACTTCGATCCATCAGCTTGGGATACAAGCAGGAGAAGGCTCGGATGGTGCTGGAGCTGAGGGAATCCACTGACCAGCTGGTGAGAGCAGCGGGCACCCAAATAAGGAAGAGGTCGACATGGCAATCGGCAGGCTGAAGCACCTTGAGGTAGTCGGCAGATTCCAGGAGGGTCGAACAGGCCTTGGGAGGGGCGAGACCCCCTTGTTCTGGTCGAAGGTGTCCAAGGAAGAGTGGAAAGCCATGGTGGTGGCAGAAGTGGCGAGGACTGAGCAGGAACGCTTGAACATCAAGGCAGTGTCTCAGAGTCGGCAAGGTGGTTGGACGTCATGGGAAGGAGTCACAGATAGGCTCATGTTTTGGTCTGACCTGTGGAAGATCCCCCAAGCGAGGCTCAATTTCCTGATCAGATCCACATACGACACCCTACCTTGTCCCCGAAACCTCCACAGATTGTTCGGTGCCGAAGAAACCTGTCCCCTGTGCAACTAGCTCAATGCTAGCCTCCAGCACATCCTGTCGGGCTGCAAGACAGCGTTGTCCCAAGGCTGATACAGGTGGCGACACGATCTTGTGTTGAGGAAACTGGCAGAGGTGGTGCAGACAGAAGGCAAACAGCAGACCTTCTGCTCCAGTGAGACATCCCATCCTGTTCACGAGGGCTGGAGAGAACATCAACCCCCCCTGGCAGAGAAATACAGCAAAACTCCTCTCGCCCGGCAGTGAGCGGACCATGATGGTCGACCTGGGGAAACAGCTGCAGTTCCCCAGGGAGATTGTTGAAACATCGCTCCGGCCGGACCTAGTCGTGTGGTCAGAGGCTCGCAGGACGGTCCTGCTGGTTGAGCTCACTGTCCCGTGGGAGGAGGGTATAGAGGCTGCCAACGAGAGGATGGGGTCTAAGTATGCAGATCTGGCGGCGGAGTGCTGGGAGGCCATTACGTGCCCCGTCGACGTGGGGTGTCGGGGATTTGTCGGCTCCTCAACTGCTCACCTAGTCCGTGACATGGGATGCACAGGAGGGGGGCATCGGAAAGCCATCAAAAAACTGGCTGAGGAGGCGGAGAAAGGCAGCTTCTGGCTGTGGCTAAGGAAGAAGCATAGGAGTTGGGGGCCGGACAACACCTAGGGCATCAGCAGGGGGAGATCCCTGCCATTGCTCCGCCACCAGGAGATGTATTGGGGTTAAAGGAGCGAAACATCCATGACCGGTGGTCCCCAGGTGATGACCCGCTTAGGCCCTCAGAGGTGTTCATAGGAGCAGACCTGCATAAAAGGCACCGGAGGAGGTGCGTCAGGTAGCAATGCCCAGCAGGTAGACCATCAACCTGTATCATGATGAGATGCTGTTCCTGTCTGTTCCTGTTCCTCTTGTTACCTGTTCCTGCTGGTTTCAACCTTAGTTGAACTGCTTTCCCTTTATGGTCTGTAAGCCTGTCTGTTGGTTTCTGAGCATTAAAGCTGTTTCCATTGAACCTGTCTGTGGTGTTTGTGCCTGGTTCACCTGCTCCGCCCCACATAACACAGGAGGTTTATTCAGCCCAAACAGCCAACCAACTATTATTAGATTCTTACCTTCCATCAGCAGGTTGTCCAACTTTAAACGTCATTGGAAGATCCATAGACCAGTCACTCTTCATGGACACACAGCTGGGTTCAGGAGAGTCTGCTCTCTGCTGCTGCATCCTGATATGAATAAAGAAGTGAAAAAAGCATGTAGTTAACACCAAAGAACTGCTGCCCAGCTTCACTGAGTCTCTGCTGCTCAGCTTCACTGAGTCTCTGCTGTCCAGCACCTCCTCTAAGGAGTCCAAGAAGGGTGGATACTCTGAACTGCTGCTTGGACCATAGGCACAAACAACAGTCAGGAACCTTCCCCCCACCCGAAGGCGGAGGGAGGCTACCCTTTCATCCACCGGGGTAAACTCCAACATACAGGCACCAAGCCGGGGGGCAATAAGTATTGCCACTCCTGCCCGGCGCCTTTCACCAGTGGCAACTCCAGAGTGGAAGAGTCGAGAAGACTGGTTCCGGAGCCCTTGCTATGTGTTGAGGTGAGGCCGACTATATCTCGCCGGAACTTCTCAACCTCGCGCACCAGCTCACGCTCCTTCCCCACCAGAGAGGTGACGTTCCACATCCCTAGAGCTAGCTTCTGCAGCCGAGGGTCGGACTGCCAAGGACCCCGCTGGGCCCCATGGGAGCAGGCCCGGCCACCAGGCGCTTGCCCTCGAGCCCCACCCCCAGGCCTGGCTCCAGGGTGACCAACGTCCGGGCAGGGGAAACGAAGAAGCATTTATTGTACTCATCAAAATGGGTCTTGTGAGCTACGCTTTGTCTGGTCCCTCCCCCAGACCTGTTTGCCATGGGAGACCCTACCAGGTACTTAATGCCCCCGACAACTGAGCTCAGGTAGGGGCCCAAACAGCCAACCAACCATTATTATGGCGCTTTTCCACTACACCGTTCCAGCTCGACTCGCCTCGGTTCTTTTTGCGTTTCCACTAGGGAAAGTTCCTGGTACCTGGTACCTGGTACTTATTTAGTATATGCTCTGGTTCCAAGTGAGCCAAGCCGGTACTAAAATGTGACGTCGACACACTGCTGGCCGCTGATTGGTAGTTGTCGCTGGAAGCGTCATGAGCCGTCCCACACAAGAATCAAACCCGGCATTTTTAAATACCGGCAGCAGCGTTACCATAGTTACAGCTATACGGCTCAATTTTCTTGCTTTGTGTGAGACAAAAAGCCACAAACAGCAGCAAGTACACCCCGCCCACGTTGAGTTGGTACTTTTTTTGTAATGGAAAAGGTTCCTGGAACCGTACCGAGCCGAGTCAAGGCGAGTTGTGCTGGAACTGTGTAGTGGAAAAGTGCCATTAACTTCTTACCTTCCATCAGCAGGTTTTCCATCTTTAAAGTTAAAAGGATGACCTATAGACCGATCACTCTTCATGGACACACAGCTGGGTTCAGGATGGTCTGCTCTCTGCAGCATCCTGATATGAATAAAGAAGTGAAAAAGCATGCAGTTAACACCAAATAAATTAAGGATTAATCATCAGTTTAAATGTCAGAACTAATAAAAATAGAAAGAGTGACTAATGAGTCAACAAAAGAAGGTAACAATCTGTTCCAACCTCAATAACTAAAGATGGAACCATAAACTTCCCAGTTCACCTTCAGATGGATGAACACAGACTCTGTTAGAGCAGCTACAAGGTGATCCAAACATCTTTTTAAAGACTGGCCCTGGTGCTTTATGTGTTTTCACAAATGTAAATGCTGCTCTGATTACTGGATGTTAAATTCTTACCTTCCATCAGCAGGTTGTCCATCTTTAAACTTAATAGGACGAGGCATAGACCGGTCACTCTTCATGGACACACAGCTGGGTTCAGGAGAGTCTGCTCTCTGCTGCTGCATCCTGATACAAACAAACAACAAATCAAAGAGTTTAAAAAGATGAATGTTGAGCAGACTGTCAGCAGCTGAAGTTTTAGAAGCAGAATGAAAATCAGTAAGAAGACAGTGGATGAGAAACGTTCTCCTGTTCATCAAAATGTCATCTGATGAAAGATGCTGTCTCATCTTAGTTGATTAGTTGACTAATCAGTGGTTGAGCTCTTTGTTAACTCACAAAGTTAGTAGTTCATTCTGAGTTATTGTGACTTATTATTCAGTAGTTGAGTGTCAGATGTGACAGTGAGTGTGAATAATGATGGTGGAGTGATGTGAGTGGAGAACAGTGATGGACAGTTAGAGATCCTCATCTCACCTCTGAGCTTTGGTCTGGCTGTCATGTTCCCCACACAGAGAGCTTTTAGAGGGAGGGACTCCCTCCTCTCTGTCCTCACACTGATCCATAGCAGAGAAACACCTTCACACAAACACAACAACATGCTCATTCATTACAACCAGCTGCACATCACACAGGTCTGCACTGCTGTCTAACATCCTGTCATTATTCATTCCACCACCAGATGGAGCCAAAGTAACAAACTATTTAAAGACTTTCACTGAGCTTTAATGTTTAATAACTTAGTTTCTGAATGTTCCACTGACTTTTCATTTGCCTGATTAAATAACTGAATATCATGAATGAAAAGATGTTTTCAACAGTATTTCTGTCACCTTCTTTTAACACATTTCATAGTATATTATTATATGGCTTTTATTACCTGTTCATCACTAACCGTCCCACCTGTGAAACAAACTCTTTCTGTTGTAACTGTGGATTAGTTATTATAATAACTGTCATAATGTTTGTCAGGTTCAAGATGACTGAATGAGGTGACCTTTGATACGACCAATTAAATGAATCAAACACACAATTACTGACTTCAAGAAACAGTTTTACACAAACAACAGTCAATCACTTTAGTCTATTTATCTAAAGTTTAGTACAATGAATGTCATCGTACCCAAACCCTTTAACAGCCAGGTTCAGTTGTTGGGCAGGGTGCTGAACCATTTGAGAATGACCCAAAAGATGAGTCTAATCTTTATATTATATGGAGTACATACTGTAGATTACAGTGGCGGCTGGTCAATGCGGGGCGCCGCCCCATCCAATAATCTAGAGAAAGTTTACTTAAACATATTAAATATAAATTAATTAGATAATGCTAGATAATTATGAAATAAAACGTATTAGCTTGTTAGTCTCTCAGCACCTGTCAGCATTCATTATAAATTGATTCCAAATTGTATTTTATTAATTTCTATATGTACTTCCTGTATGTGGGGCGCCGGCCTAATGGGAGTCAATGCAAGCCCTCAAACCTTTGACAAGCATGTGACCTGAGGCTGCTCTCTCATTGGCCTGTGTCACGTTTCCCACGGACACGCCCACTTTTATTGGCAGCGAATTGTTGTTGTTTCATGTTGTTTAATCTTCTGTGATTGGACAGTTCCGGCTGTCATTCACGCCCTCCCGTCAGCTGCTGTCACCCAAACTCCTGCTGACGGTAGGTTCAGGAGATGACGTTAAAGTGGAGCCGCGGAAATTAAAGAAGATTATTCTGTTATTTCTCTATAAAAACATAATTTCACAAGACTTTCACTAGAAGAGAGAAAGAGGATAAAGCAGCAGCAGGTGATGGAGGAGCTGAGAGTTTCTCCTGCTGCTGTTATGATAAACGGAGCTGGCTAGCTGGATGCAGAGTTATTCCTTTTATTGCTTTATCTGTTTGCTGTTTCAAAGTGTCAGCACCGAAGCGTTGTGGACAACGACAGGGGAACGAGACCTAAAACATCTCTCTGAAAAAAATCAAACAGAAAGCTGCAGCCATCGAGACAATAGCATGGAACTAAGTTGTTTTTAGCAGACTTAGCATTGCTGAGCTCTTTCTGCAGCTGTTTCACCACATCTGGCCACATGTAGACCTCTGCTATGCCAAGCTCCAGAAGAGGAACATAGATTCAGTCAGTGGCTGCATCCAGCAGCTCCAACAGGACATATAAAAGATCAGGTAGTAGCTGCATTCCTGTTATTAATATTGTAAAGTGTTAAAAATACTTTATAAAAGACATATCTATGAAGTGTAAAACATAAAAAATGCATAAATGCAGGATAAGAAATGATGGAAGTAATTTTGACTATTACAGTTGATTTGGGTACATTTCATTATTATAATAAGTTAAATAAGTTATGTTTAATCACAGCAGTGTGTAGTGCTTAATGCGCCATCTATTGTCATGTTTAGGTATTGCAGTAACTAACAGATTACAGTGAAATCAGGACTGAAGACACAATAACTAAAATATATATGGTATATATATATATGATTTATTTTATATGTTCATTGTTTAATAAATTTCTCTACTGATCTGTAGTCCTGGACTTCATTCATCATTATTCAGGGGGGGCCCCATGGTCCTTCTTGCCTAGGGCCCCCAGGGGGTCTAAAAACGCCCCTGTGTGTAGGGTTGAGCAGGTTTGAGCATCCTCAACCCCCCCACCTGCATCCTCAATTCCCCTACCTGCATCCTCAACCTCCCTACCTCCTGACTCACTGTGTGTGTGTGTGTGTGTGTGTGTGTGTGTGTGTGTGTGTGTGTGTGTGCGCGTGCGTGCGTGCGTGCGTGTGTGTGTGTGTGTAATATGTAAAACAACACATATCAGTAGTTACCTGGATGATTCCTGCCTTTCTGAAACGCCTCTGTTAATGAAGGTGTGTTATCTGTCTGCTCTCTCTCCTCACCTCGTTTCTCTTGTACCTCATCATGACTTTGGGTGGGAGTTGTTTAAATGCTTTACTAGATTTGTGGTATTTGCCACAGTATCTCAGTTTTGTCACATATATCACATTTTGATTCGGTGCTATTGTAACTTATTGTTTTATACTGAGTATTTCTGGGCAGACAGCTTAGAGTCATTTTATGTTTCTTCCGGTTTAGTATTTACAGTGTATATGTGGGGGGTTTTATTTTGGAGGGGTGGAGCGGAAGTGTATGTTGTGTGCTGCAATGGACGAAAAAGGAGAAGTGAAGAAGAGTAAAGGAGCGCACGTCCTGTTCAACAGCTCCGTGTTTTATAGTCTAAAGACAAATAACTCCACACAACGTTTCAGACGGAGTATTAGGGCCACGTGAGGAAAAAACATTTAAACATTAAAATGAAATGTGGAGAATAAAGTTGAAATATCCTGCAGACTTTAATCTGAGCGTGTCAGTGAAACCGGCTCCTAGAAAACTTAAACCAAGAAACCTAAAGATGATCAAATCCCACAATCCCACAGTTTGACATGTTTATAACATATATATCATGTTTCCAGATCTAAATCTAAATGAGTTTAACTTCCACTTTAAGACTGAAACACTGAACAATAAACAAGATCATTGTCTGATATTTAGTTTTTATGCAGGATGAACTTGATGAAGTCGCAGACCTGAAGAGACTGGAGCTTTATTCTCATTACACAGAAACACACATGGAGAAAGTCCACGTTACACCTTCTCCCTCCTAAATAACAGTCACTTCTTCACATTCATGTGTATTTTTATTTATTATACACAAAATGTATTATTGCATATTACTGCTAAACAGCTGTTGTCTTGGGAACATTAACAGCTGTGGTCAGTTATGGACTAGTAACAGAAACTCTCATCCTCTCATCATCCTTCCTTTCTTCCTCTATCTATCCTCTCTTCTATCCATCTTCTTTAAACTCCTCCCTCCATCTTCCTCTTGTTCCATCTATCCCCAACCCAGTGGCTCAACTTACCCCAGAGCTACCATTGTGACTTTATTAGTCCCCACAGCTAACATGGTGCACTGTTATGCTAGGTTAATGACCTCATGTTGTAGCTCATAGATACCACAATTGATTTATAAAACACATTTAAAATGATCTATTTTGGTCTAAACACAATTCTCATCAAACGTATGATAGACTAAATTCACTTTCAAGAGTGAAAAATGTTTTTTTGGAAATAAAGATCTAACCTCTTTACCCATGTGGTTCTTACCTTCACAGACTCCATGAAATGATGCCTTCCTCCTAAATATTTGGTCACATGATCAATGTTTTTTACCGTTTCCTAGCAACAACGAGTGGCTCAATGACCCTTTGGCTCAACTTACCCCAGTCTCCCCTACTGTATATTACGTTCATACTCATATAACTGATTTCATAGTATTAGCAGTCAGTGAAAGTTTACATAGTGCTATCATAGTGGAACAATGGGCAGTACAGTAGTAATATTAATATCAATGTACATTATTATTAGTAATAGTGTGACAGAGTTCACACATGAACAGCTAACTGCTCAGTAACACTTTAAAAACATGCAGCACTGACTAAATCACTTGATACTTGCAGCTGAAATACACAGGCAGGAATGGAGGCTCCTAATAAAGCTTTGAACCCAAAAATAGAGAAAAGAAAACAGCAGTACACTCTCAGAAGATCACACATCATAAGCAAGTATCCACTGAAATACAGCAACCAGTGTCATACTAGAAACACACAAAAAGGACATCTCTGAATTTATATGGAGCTCATAACTCCTGATGATTTAGATAGAGCTCAAGAACTGCACCAAGCTTTAAATAATGACAAGAAAAGACAAAGAAAGTGAAAGTAAAGAAAAAGGATGAGAAACAAAGGCCCGTACTCTAACCAAACTGTGACAAACTATATTCCACTTGGAGATGGTCCTATAACAATAAATATAAAATGAGGCTAGAATCAGTGAGTTTAGTGTCCTGATACCGATATGGATGCTTTTACATTTTAAATCAAACCAAACAAAAAGAAGCAATAATACTCGTCAGTGTTGAGCCTGAACGCGTTCAACGTGAACTGATCGTTCTGTATTTCTGCCTGATGAACGTTATTGTGAACGCGTTCATTCTGGCGTTAGTGAACGGCTCTCTCTCACAGTTTAACTTGGTTCAAGAGAGAAAACCCGGCTAAAACACACCGTAAACAGCCTTAACATGTAGCGGGAATAAAACCCAATCTGGCAACAGCAGCCAGCACAGAGTCGCACCGCCGCATGCGCCATCACAATGCGAAGCATGGAGGCAAAAACACATGAAGGCAGCAGAGCAGCTCTACCTCAGACCATTAATACAGCATCTTCGTATGATTACTGACAACTATTTACAAATCAGACGCATAGTTTCAGTGTTAAAACTGATCAAATAATTGCTGTCTGTGGTTCTATATGAGCTGTGGCAATCATTTAGAAAAATAATAGCTCGCAGCAACAGATTGGAAACAAAAGAACTATGAACTAGTTCAACATGTTGAATTATGAACTATGAACTGAACTAGTTCATTTTAAAATGTGTGAACTGAACTTTGAACTAGTTCATGTAGGAAGTGAACTTTCCATCACTGTCCGTCGCACATTTCTGCAACCAGCAGCTGAGTTTGTTCCTGTGTGTCTAACTACAGCCGGTCTCTGAACATTATATTACATTTAATAATCTGATGAAATGATTATTTAAAGATGAACTATTAGGATGGAAACATGTATATTTAGGTATCGATCCGCCATCACTAATAACTAGCAGCCAAACCAGCGGCCTGCTTAATGTCGTGATGACTGATCATTATATCTGCAATCAGTTCTCTGGAAAGCTTCATTACAGTGTGCATATACGGAGAGATGTCTCTGCTTTCTACAGGGTTAAATACATTTCTCACTTTACATCATATTCATCATATTGTTATTAATACACTGCCTACCTCTTCCTCGCGCTGCTTCTCTTCCGTGTTTGCAGACAGGTGAAAGAGAGAGAGAGACGTGACGCTCCTCTGCTTCTGAAGACGGAAACTCAAGTTAAACAAGATCAATACAACAAGTAACAGCGAAACATATTTATACCAATAAATCACACAACTATACATACTATCATTTTAAAAATACACGTAACTTATTGAAATCAAACATAAGTACCAAAGACAAATCACCAGTGTTTGTCTCAGCTCTTCCTCTTTTGTCTTCCTCTTCCTGGGTTTGCAGGATCTGCGTGTTTTAGTGTAAATAAATATGAAATGATGGTCTGCTTGCCTCTGATTTACTGTAACACCATAACACACTATTAGAAGAACAAGCTGTATATGTGAAATAACTCAAAGACACATTAGCTTTTATTTAAGCTGCATTTTGACACTTTATGGTTTATTCTGTATATTTGTGCTCATTTAGTTTTTACTCACAATTAATGCTCAAGGAGATACTGAGACTTACTTTACTTTTCTTTTCTTTTAACACTGCCAAAGAATGAGATCAACCAATAATAACCTAAATAAAATAAAAAGTGACAGATGTAATAATGTACATTGTTAGCATTGTAAGGTTATAGTTTTATCTTGTGTTTTAAATGTAGTTTAGTCAGCTGCAGCACTGTGAGAAGAGTTCTTTGTGTTTCTAATGTTAATCTAACAGCAGCTAACTGGCCACAATCAACAACCTGATCAACAGGGTTGAGAGTGGCCTTTTATTGCTGCCAGCACTAAGGCAATATTCCTGCTGTCTAATCAGCATCTTGATAAGCCACACCTGTGAGGTGGGATGGATTATCTGGGCAGAGGAGAAGTGCTCACTAACACACATTTAGACAGATTAGTGAACAATATTTGAGAGAAAAAGGTCTTTTGTGTATATAGACAATGTTTTAGATCTTTGAGTTCAGCTCATGAAAAATGGAGCAAAAACTAAAGTGTTGCGTTTATATTTTTGTTCAGTGTATAAATATATATATATATATATTTATATCACTATAACTACCATCTCTACTGTTATCAGATCATTTTAACACCTGCTGACACAAACATGATGAAAACTGTCGGCTACGTTTCCTTTAAAGGCTGAAAATCATCTGAATGAAGCTGATGAGTGAAGGTGAAATATATCAGCAGCTTCAACCAGCCAGCGATAGTGCCGTCAACATTTAAACAAGCAGAAGAAGAAGAAACATGTAACTCACAGCAGGAGGTTTTTAAGGTCTCATCTCTCTGTGTTCATCTTTAATCTGAAGTCTTCTTTAAGGAAATGTGATCACAGAACAGCAGCTCTGAACTTTGGAACAACTGAAGTCAAACATTAACAGACAGTATAAATCTTTATCAGCTGAATCATAAAGTCTGATCATAGTTTTATTATTTGTGTCTTTTATATTCCAACAACACAAAAAGTGGCAAGATGGTATAAAATGTGTGAAATGAGAATATCTTCATTATGAATGTTTACTATTATAACACGTGTCCTCATAAACATCGTGTCCTCATTAATGCTGCTAAAACCTCACAGTCATCAAACACACTGCAGATTAACACATTTCTCTGGGCTCTACAGGGTTAAATACATTTCTCACTTTACATCATATTGATCATGTTTTGCATTAATACACTGCCTACCTCGTCCTCGCGCTGCTTCTCTTCTGTGTTTCCAGACAGGTGACAGAGAGAGAGAGAGCGCTCACCTCTGTCCTACCTACAGGTTACCTCTCACTTCCGTTTCCCTCACCTGTGTTTTAGTCCCGCCCACCGTGGAAACATAGAGAGACGCAAGGAAACCACTGAGGATTCAGAAGGAAAGGGTAGAACTAACTATTGCTCTGGCTGTAATGGAAGTGTGCTCAATAATCCAGAAACAAGTCATCAAGTCATGGCAACAAGAGCAGGAAAGAGAACAAAAAGGCAGAAACAGAACAGCAGCTCTGAACTTTGGAACAACTGAAGTCAACCATTAACAGACAGTATAAATCTTTATCAGCTGAATCATAAAGTCTGATCATAGTTTTATTATTTGTGTCTTTTATATTCCAACAACACAAAAAGTGGCAAGATGGTTGTGACAAAGTGGGTGAGAGCACACCATTCGTACCATAACTTATTAATTTAACTATACTTGTTGTTTGTTTGGACCATAAGTTAGTCAGTAACCAAACTTTGCAGATACTCACTATCCTGGGATTTCTTTGTGTTTGCAGTATATTTGGTTATAAGTTACATCTCAGCAGACTTTTGGTTAAAATAAAACACACTGGTATTAAGTTTAGTGAGTTTATTGGTTTAGTTTGAGGTCATAAGTTTAGTATTTTCTTTCTTTGTTACTCACCATACTTACATGTGCTCAGGAGACAAAGGGAGGAGTTGGCCTACGTTTCCTGAATGTATAGACTGGTGACATCATCAGTGATGTCACTAGGGTAGAACCATGTGGAGGGGTGGTCAGTGAATTATTGTATACATTATTAAGGGGGTTTTTACGATTTGATTAAGTTTGGTTGCAGATGTAATACAGGGAGGCTGTATAAAAGTGATGCCATGTGACTGTTAGTTAAATGTTAATCTTGTTGGTACTTACCTGTTTCAGGAGGGGCTCAGGACTTATCTGATGAGTGGTATAGTCCACATTCATTCAGAGCTTTGGTAGCTGTGTAGCTGTGTAGCTGTGTAGCTGTGTAGCTGTGTAGCTGTGTAGCTGTGTAGCTGTGTAGCTGTGTAGCTGTGTAGCTGTGTAGCTGTGTAGCTGTGTAGCTGTGTAGCGTTAAGGTTATGCTTATGAGTTAAGTTAACTGTTTAGTTTATCCTTTATTTCTGTTGTGTTTATCTTTCAGGTAACACATGTAACACGTTTTATTATCAAGCCTTCTGTGTCTGCCTCCTACTAAAGATCGTACCACTTTGGTCGGCCTGTACCACATATGGTGGCAGGGTGGGATCTTTAGTAGGAGGCAGCAAAGAAAATGTCAACCAGACGATAGAAAGCTCAAGCTACGGAGTGTCTTCCAGAGGCATCTCAAGATGTCAGTGACCAGCTGGGGGCTGCAAGTGGTCAAGCCCAGGAGCAAGAAAGTATGGCTGAACTGTCAAGTCTTCTTCGAAGTGTGATGCAACAACAGTCGGACTCTGGTGCCAGGATGGAGCAACCAGGCCAGCGGCAAGAGAAGCGGTGGAACCGACTCCAGCTTCAGTGTGTCGAGCTTCGGCAGAGGGGGAAGCAGGAGCGTCAGTAGCTGATGGAAGGTGCTGCAGCAGTCTCCAACCCCTCCAATGATTTCAATGTGCCTGTCAACCCAGTTATTTGGGGGAGGCCTGATGTCCAGCCACTTTGGGCATACAGCAGAGGACCTTTTTGGTCGAGGGAAAATCCTTGACCGGAGGGGTCTGAGGATTCATGGACAATGGTACAGCCGGATGCGGGTGCAGTATTTAAGCAGAATCTTTCTAAGAGAACTGGGGTACTTCATAGTTGGTAAGGGAGCTCTAGCAGTTAAATGAGTTTCAGACACTTTGAAGTAAGACCTCATTGGATAAGACTTTGGGCTTGAGACTGATCACTGTGCTTTGCAGTGGATCCACAAAATGAAGGACATTAATGCAAGAATCACCAGATGGTATTTGTCTCTCCAGCCTTATCGGTTTCAGATCCAGTACAGGCCAGGAAACATATGCATACCCTGCTTTATCGTCACATATAAAATCAGGGAGGCCAAAATGTCCCAAATGAACATCATACTGCATTGAAGAAGGCTTTAAACTAGCGATTGAGACCATAAACACATTTTGAAAACGTTTACTGAGGTTAGAAATCAAGTGAGAAGTTGGTGAATTCTCCATTGACTTGTATAGAGACGGAAGTCCTTTTGACACCAAAACGGTCGCCCCCTGGTGGCCTTTTGATAGAATGCAGTTTTAAGTTACTTCCTGGTTGGCCTCATTGCAGAGGACCAGAACTCCCCACCCGGTCCGAACTCAGGCGCTGCATCCTTTAAAGGACGATTATGTCACAGCGCAGCACGAAGGCTGATCCCAGTTCGAAGACTCCTTCAAACCTTCTTTTCCCTCTTCTTGGAGGATCACCGCTACGATCCTTCGCTGCCTCCCAGGATCCTTTGCGCGCCGCTGTTCAGCGTGGGGAAAATATAACAACGGCAAATAATTTACATTCAGTACACACACAAGTATTGGGTTTTAACCCTTCGCACCGACCCGGCAGCTTTAGTGGGAAACCCTAAACCTTCGCACCGACCCGGCAGCCTTAGTATGAAACCCTAACCCTTCGCACCGACCCGGCAGCCTTAGTAGGAAACCCTAACCCTTAGCACCGACCCGGCAGCCTTAGTATGAAACCCTAACCCTTCGCACCGACCCGGCAACCTTAGTAGGAAACCCTAACCCTTAGCACCGACCCGGCAGCCTTAGTATGAAACCCTAACCCTTAGCACCGACCCGGCAGCCTTAGTGGGAAACCCTAAACCTTAGCACCGACCCGGCAGCCTTAGTAGGAAACCCTAACCCTTCGCACCGACCCGGCAGCCTTAGTATGAAACCCTAACCCTTCGCACCGACCCAGCAGCCTTAGTAGGAAACCCTAACCCTTAGCACCGACCCGGCAGCCTTAGTATGAAACCCTAACCCTTCGCACCGACCCGGCAGCCTTAATATGAAACCTAACCCTTAGCACCGACCCGGCAGCCTTAGTAGGAAACCCTAACCCTTAGCACCGACCCGGCAGCCTTAGTAGGAAACCCTAACCATTAGCACCGACCCGGCAGCCTTAGTAGGAAACCCTAACCCTTAGCACCGACCCGGCAGCCTTAGTAGGAAACCCTAACCCTTAGCACCGACCCGGCAGCCTTAGTAGGAAACCCTAACCATTAGCACCGACCCGGCAGCCTTAGTAGGAAACCCTAACCCTTAGCACCGACCCGGCAGCCTTAGTAGGAAACCCTAACCCTTAGCACCGACCCGGCAGCCTTAGTAGGAAACCCTAACCCTTAGCACCGACCCGGCAGCCTTAGTAGGAAACCCTAACCATTAGCACCGACCCGGCAGCCTTAGTAGGAAACCCTAACCCTTAGCACCGACCCGGCAGCCTTAGTAGGAAACCCTAACCCTTAGCACCGACCCGGCAGCCTTAGTAGGAAACCCTAACCCTTAGCACCGACCCGGCAGCCTTAGTAGGAAACCCTAACCCTTAGTTTAAAGTTAAATGATGCTCATTTGGTTTTATGCTTCACACACATGTATTTTTACATTTGCCCCCCCCCCCCCGTCTGCAGGTGTCTTCAATCAGCGACAGGAAGCTGTGATGATGTCATACACCTCTCAGCCTCAACCGCCAATCAACCTGCCGACCAATCACACGCCAGCATTTTAAAAAGCCTCAATAAACTTTAATGAGATTTAATTAAAGCTGAAAGCTTCACTGTGTGTGTGTGTGTGTGTGTGTGTGCGTGTGCGTGCGTGCGTGCGTGCGTGCGTGCGTGCGTGCGTGTGTGTGTGTGTTAAAGCTCATTAAAGTTTATTGAGGCTTTTATCATATGAGCAGCAGAACTATCTGGCAAAGAGAGGAAGGATGAACCTTTATGCTGCAGTTGATGATGTGATGAGCATCAGCTGCCAAACCTCCACCATTGGGCCCCGAATATGCCACTGGGAGACAAAGACATACAGGGGAGGAGACAAAGACAGACAGGGGAGGAGACAAAGACACACAGGGGAGGAGACAAAGATATACAGGGGAGGAGACAAAGACACACAGGGGAGGAGACAAAGACACACAGGGGAGGAGACAAAGACATACAGGGGAGGAGACAAAGATATACAGGGGAGGAGACAAAGACATACAGGGGAGGAGACAAAGATATACAGGGGAGGAGACAAAGACACACAGGGGAGGAGACAAAGATATACAGGGGAGGAGACAAAGACACACAGGGGAGGAGACAAAGATATACATATATAGTGTATATATGTAGAGAATGGTCTTTTGTGTATTTGTCGCTACAGCTTGATGTAAACTTTGGATTAATATGATGGAAACACTTTACTATTCTGTGGTTTTTATTTCATTTTCCTCTTTCACACACACACACATACACATACACACACACACACATACACACACACACACACACACACACACACACACACACACACACACACACACACACACACACACAGTAACATACACACACACACACACACACACACACACACACACAGTAACATACACACACACACAAAGTAACATACACACACACACACACACACACACAGTAACATACACACACACACACACACACACACACACAATAACATACACACACACACACACACACAGTAACATACATACACACACACACACACAGACACACACACACACACACACACACACACACGATGACATCAGCAGCAGTCAGAGGTCAAGCTGCCATCAGGAGGTCTGGACCAATCACAGAGCAGCTGATGAAGCTGGTCGCCGTGGAAACGTTATCATCAGTCTGCAGCTCCTCCAGAGTCCTGCTGTCCACATGGACTTCCTGTTTCACACTGGTCCCTGGTCTTAATGGCCAGTGGTTCCCAACCTAGGGGTGGGGCCCCTCCAGAGGGTCAGCGAGTACCTCTAACTGTACTACAGTAAAGTATAAGTACCTCAAACTGTACTACAGTAAAGTACAAGTACCTCTAACTGTACTACGGTAAAGTACTAGTACCTCTAACTGTACTACAGTAAAGTATAAGTACCTCAAACTGTACTACAGTAAAGTACTAGTACCTCTAACTGTTAGCATTGTAAGGTTATAGTTTTATCTTGTGTTTTAAATGTAGTTTAGTCAGCTGCAGCACTGTGAGAAGAGTTCTTTGTGTTTCTAATGTTAATCTAACAGCAGCTGTAGTGGTGGTGTAGTTACTGCAGGGCTCCAGCAGGGGGAGCGGTGGTGTAGTTACTGCAGGGCTCCAGCAGGGGGAGGGGTGGTGTAGTTACTGCAGGGCTCCAGCAGGGGGAGCGGTGGTGTAGTTACTGCAGGGCTCCAGCAGGGGGAGGGGTGTTGGTGTAGTTACTGCAGGGCTCTGACAGACTTATGAAACATTATGTTGTGATAGACTTCAGGAGGGCTGGCAAACAGGATCGTGCACCACTGCTCATCGACGGGACTGCTGTGGAGAAGACCAGCAGTGTGAAGTACTTGGGGGTTCACACTGCTGACGACCTCACTTCAACCACCAACACCACAGCAGTCCTCTAAAAAGCTCAGCAGCGAGTCAAGGAAGGAAGGGAAGGAGGAAGGAGGAAGGGAGGGAGGAAGGGAGGGAGGGAGGAAGGATGGAAGGGAGGAAGAAGGAAGGAAGGGAGGAAGGAAGGGAGGATGGAAGGAAGGATGGATGGAAGGGAGGAAAGGAGGAAGGAAGGGAGGAAGAAAGAAGGGAGGAAGAAGGAAGGAAGGAAGGAAAGAAGGAAGGAAGGAAAGGAGGAAGGAAGGAAGGAGGGAAGGAAAGAAGGAAGGAAGGATGGAAGGAAGGAAAGGAGGAAGGAAGGGAGGAAGAAAGAAGGGAGGAAGAATATCCAGGTTATTTTCTCCCAGATCTTCTTGTAGAGCCTTATATAAAAGGGTCAATGACGTATCAGGATGTTCAACAGGTCAATTTAAAAAAAGCTAAAATGAGAATATCTATTGCAGTAGTTCAAACATTAAGAATGTTGAGTTCACATAAATTCATATTAAAATAGTAAATTAGGTGTTTTATGTGTTTTTTCATTTCGATGAATTAGAACTGATCTTAAAAAAGTCATGTGGTGCCTAACCCTAACCCATGATCTATCTTAAAATAAATGAATTTATTTAACATGCTTAAATATCTTTTTACAAGTTTTCAGTAATATAAAGTGTTTAGAAACAAATGATTTGTTTGTCTTTTGAGTTTTTGTAAAGAATAATCTGATATTTATGTTCTATGATGTCACAGTTGACTTCTTAAATGTATGTAAGACTTATTTTTCCTGTAAATTGCTTAAAAATGATTTTAAGAATGTAAAAATACATTTCAGTTAATCATACTGTATCAGTGGTTAATATTAAAAGTGATATTTAATACAGTTATTGGTATTATTGGTCGCACCACATGATGAATGGTTGCACCAAATGACATAAAGACCTCATATCATTAAAAATCTATTGAAAGAAATAAAAAAACAATGACTTTAATACAAAATAGAATTAAACCAGTGGTTTTATTACAATTTCACAGAATTTTAATAAACTCAAACATTTCATGAACATTGTTTAAAACATAAGTGCAGCATGCATTCATGGCTTTGTCATGAACAAACTTTTCATTTAACTTGACGATGGAATAAGTCAGTTTTGATTATTGAATGATTCTCTTCTCCTAGCAGGGTACACTGCTCCTGCTGCAGGCTCACAATTAACACACTGCCAATGGCAAGCAGTCTTTACCTTGCATGGGAGTCATTCTGGTAAAATAGATTAGAACAGTTAGAAATAAATAATGCATTACAAATAAATGCATCATTGCCAAAGTGACATTGCATTTTAATCATGATATTAAAAAAACATTAAACATAAACTGTTGCTTCTGAAATCTTAGAAAAAATGACTCAAACTGCATAAAAATATATTCCAAATAAAACTAAAATAAAGGAATGAATTAAATAAATCATTGACTGAATATAAACGTTTCTAATCTAGGACATATCTTTCATTGAAAACACTCTGCAATGGTTACACCACATGATATTTTCAAGTTCAGTCAACATTTACAGGCACATAATTGACCACCAAAATAAAACAAAAGGTCACTATGAAATTTATAATCTAAATATATATTTGTAGAATAACGTAATATTTATTGTTTTCTTGAGGTCATACCACATGATATCCAAATATGGCAACTACATACCAGCCACTGAAAAGCTTCATTCTTTCCATATTTTAGAAAGAGTTACAAACCTGCTTGTTGTATCCATGGGTCCTTGGCAAACTAGTGTATGATGCAACATCCTGCCTTTGAATGATTTTCATCATAAAAGTCCCAGAGTGGTTGTTTCTTGATATTTCATAAAATCATCATCGTCAGACAAAGTTTGTTTTTATGTTATGATGGAAAAATAAATACAAATGGTTTGCACTGTTGTACAGTTCTATAAAACACTCTGGAAATCATGCCAAACAGGGCAGAACATACATTTGAATAGATTTGGAGTCATTTCAAATAAGTTTTCATAACAGCAGTCATGGCCAGACGGTCGCACCACATGACATTTAGTCACTTTAAATAACAGAAACATGACTAATAACTAGTGAGTACATATAAAGGAAAGCTACTACATATGTATGGGATTTTTTATCCATTTAAACCTTTTTCAAACTGAATAAAATGCAGTCGGACTGAAAATGTAGGCGTCACGTCATTGACCCAAATGTGATATACATGTTTGTGTCACTGTTCCCTGTATAGTTGAAATGAAAATATACTTTATTTTAGATGGTAGGGAACAAAGCAGTAAATCATTTTTAATAAAAGTTTGTGTCAATATATTTAAAATGTCTTCTTCTACTTTAAAACTTTACTTTGATAGTCTTATTTATTTAAATCTTTGGTGCAGTTATATTTATGCTTTTATATCAGACTCTTTACGCTTTGTTGACTTTAAACTTTTTATAAAATAGGTAAGTATTCATGAGCACGTGGTGGTTGAACAGCTCCTTTTCTAAGATAAGAATTCATCCCATCAGATCCATCAGATGCTTCAGAGCCCTGTTTTGATCCCATGGTCTCCAGTACATTGATTTTTGCCATTGCTGCTGCAAGTTCTGTTTCCAGTTCCAGTTGTTCTTGCCTTTTTTTTAATTGTTCTTGTTGTGCCTCAAGGTCATGTTTTTTCGTCAGGGCCGCAACCCGCTCCATAATAGCAGCCTTTTCAGCTTCTGCCTTTATGCGAGCATATGATGTTGATGATGTGCTTGATGCACGAGACTTGGACTTGATCTTTGATTTTTGGGAATTTGAAACACTGTCACTAGGTCCGATGTCATCAGAGTTTACAACACTGGGTTGCTTGTCATCTCCAACAATGGAGGGTGAAATTATTTGATGTCCATTTTCAACACTTGTTTGTCTAATTTCACTCAACCATATTTGCACACCCTGTCCAAAAGCAGTACATTTGTCCATGTTTTGATTAAGCCACTGAGTTTGCTTTTCAAGTTCATTTTCAGGCAGAAAACTCTTCAGTGATTTGTGATATTCACATGCTTCCTCACAAAGCCTGTCCATTTCATCCAAGTGACCTCTTATTTTATTTGCATTTTCATTTGATTGCATGAGCTCTTTCATTGTTTCCATTAGTACTTTGGTTTGTTTGCATTTTGAGTTTCTTGCTTTTTGAGTGTTTGCCAAAAACAACTCCAAACCTTTTGCAGTGAATTTAATAACCCTTTTTTCCTTTTCAGGTTCCATCAAATGTTCATATTCCATTCCAGTTTGTGGCTGAGTATCAGAAAGACTCTTAACCATGACATCTTCATCCATTTTCCCTTTGTTCAAACGTCACAAGAAAACACATGAAATCCTCTTATTCCAGGTTTAATCATTAGTGATTTGTTTGATTACCACAAGTGTTTGTTTGAGTGCACACTCCATTTAAGTTGTAACATTATAACATTCAATGATGTATTGCCGGATCGTTCCCATTTTGAATGACGTCATGCTGCGTAGGCGTGTCCACACACTTCATTCATTCAATTTCCAGTTGACAGGTAGCGTAGTAAAAGCAGATAAACATTTGCTGATGCTCCGTGCACATAAACGTATTCCGCAATTGCAAATCGGAGATGAACCTTTATGTGTCCCGCTTGACTGCACTACAAGCTGCTGACGTTCCTCATGCAGTTGAGTTTTAGACGAATGTAAGCGCTATCTTTTCCAATAAAAGATGCTCTTGTCTCTCGGTTTTCATGCCTCCATATCCGACGCGCTCCAGCGTTGTTAAAGGGTTTTCCAGTTTCATGAAATCCAAACACTCTTCTCTGGTTCCATATATTTATTTTCAAAAAAACTTAGGTTGCTTACCGCAGCATGGAGTGACAGACAGATCAACTCAGTTCACTTCCTTCTTTTCCAATTGTTCAAACAAAAAACAAAAACAACACATAGCAGCATCTAAAACTGTATGGCTGCGTGTCTAAAACCGAGAGCTCCGCCGGCCCCACTAGCCAACACTAATATACCCAGGTGCTGCAGTCACCTGTCTATAAAGAGGAGGCGGAGGTGAGAAACGCCATCAATTATGCAGAGTCATGCCGGCCTCAAAATAACCAGAATTAACAATAAATCACAATTTCATCATTCTTACCAATTCAACTAATAATTCAAACCATAATATTTTATGTTCGTATCTCATTATTAATTAGATAAACAATAATAGTAGACCAGAAAAAATCAAATATTCATCGAAACATAAATCAAGCATTTGGCTCCAACAGTATGTTTGAGATGGTGACGTGAGGTTAATGGATGTGATTCACTTTGCTTGAACAGTATGAGACCAGCTCCCAGACCCAGGTCCTGTGTTTGTAATCAGAGCACCGGACCGTCCGGCTCTGGAGATCTACCTGCTGCCTCACAGTCCTGCAAGGTGACCATCCAGCTTCACAGAGTCCTCTTTACTAAGCAGAGACAGTTTAATGTTATTTAAGAAGTTACTGCAATCATGTTAGTGGATAGTTCTGTGTGAGTTATATAACTCCTGATAAAAGGAGGCAAGAGAAGCGTTTACTGTGTTTGGGTCACATTGTATAAATGCCATCCTCGTCTTTAATGCATCCGTCCCAAGCTTCATTGCTAGTAGATTCAGATTCATTTTATTCTTTGTCCCAGAGGGAAGTTAGTCTGCAGCAGGAATACAGAGAAACAACACAGACACACAACAGATTAAACACTACAACAACATTCATTCATTGCAGCTAAAAACATGAATTTATAAAAGAAAAACTAATAAAAACTAATAAATATGTCACGCCAGCAATATACTGTAATTTTACGGTGTTCATCCGTAAATTGACTTTACAGTAGTAGTCTGTAAACCAGAAATACACTATATTTATATATATTTATATATATATATTTATATATATATATATATATATATATATATATTTATATATATATATATATTTCTGTATTCACACTGTTACATGATTTCAGTCTAATGTAGTAAAAAATATAAATGCAGCATATTTCTATGAATATTTGGAAATTACAATAATATTCTGTCTGTTGTTACTTTAACTTCTCAGTTTACTGTAGACAGGCACAGTAGATAATACAATAACTCAATTTAGCAGTTTCCTAAAATATCTTAAATGCATCAATATTAAAACTTCATTATTCTCAGGGCTATAGACAATTGCTTAAGTATTTTTGTGAATATTGTGCAAAATAAGCAATAAAAACTTAAAGAGAATCAACATAATTTATTTCAAAAGGCAATATCAACATGAATACTGAATACTGCTATTTTCAAAAAATGGAAAAAAAGTCAAAGAAAAACAACAAATACAGAAGAAATAAGAGTTTAACCCTCCTGCCAGGTATGCTTATGTTCTTACAATTTACTGCAATAAACTAATAAATAAACTATCTGCTGCCAGCAAAGATACAACGGTAAGAGAAGTTTGTGATGTGATACATGTAACATTCAATAAAAATATTTGAGACAAAAAAAACAATGTAGCCCTATTTTATTTGAAATTGCAAGCAAAGTGTTTGCTTCCATCTTCTGTCATCCAGACAATTATTGAAGATTTTCAGGAAATACATGATATAAGCCAGTCACATTTGATCTTAGACTATTTTGATTTCAGGCGCTTCATTGGTATAAATCCAGAGAGAGGGACAAAGGCCAAACGGGGCAAGGTTGTCTCCAAGAAGAAAGGTGTGATGGTCCAGAAGAAGTCTTCCAGCAGTCAACACACGTCTCCATGCTACTGAAGAAACTCCTTGACTCTGAATGGGACTTCCTATAGATCAGTGAGTTCTCCTTAATCTTGCTCTCTGTCCATGTGTTGTTTTGACAGTCTGGCATTGCCACATTAAGCCATAAGAGAACTGGTATCATTAGCTTTATAAGCTTCAGCTTGGAGAGTATATTGTACATTCCTGATTGTATAATATCTGTTTGTTATTGTTTGACAGTAGCAACACTGGAATAATGCTGCAGAGGAACAGCAGCTAACTAACTGATGGTCCTATATAAGGACCCTTATAGGACCTTATATAGGACCCTATATAAGGACCCTTATAGGACCTTATATAGGACCCTATATAAGGACCCTCTCTAATGTGTGTTTCTAATGAGAGTAAAAGGCTGTCAGTCTCACACCTTGCACTGCAGAAATCAACATGACAGGTTAGTTCCACTACACCAGAAGTAGGCCTAACTACATGTTTATTATGTCTGTAAGTGTGAGATTTAAACGTTGAAAAGTTTTGGAAAGTCCGACTGCAATCAAAACACACTTAAAAGTTAAATTAGGTGTATTTTTATGAATCCTCATGTGCTTTAGGTATTCCACTATTGTGGCACAGTTATGACAACAGATCTTTTCATCAACAAACATGTATTAGTCTGTATGAATTAGTACATTATGTCAAGCAGGAAGATCATTTCTGGCTGCTTTTTAGTGCCACCGTATCAGTCTTAACGCTGAGATGTTTAAACTTAACTGAGTTGCAATGTTAAGATTATGAAAGAAAAGTTTGACAAATCATAAACAGAGTTGGGAGAACTTACGTTAGGACATGTGAAGCCCACAGTGACACAAATAAAAAAAATGCATTTACAAAAAGTCCAGAAAGTCAATATTTTCACAGCAATTTCCTGTTTTAAACGGAAAAATACAACTTTATGCCTCGAGGAT
>NC_084974.1:34135581-34138081 GCF_963691925.1 Scomber scombrus | reverse complement strand
ATTCCTTTCAGCTGGACTTCTTCTATCACTTTGCCATATTTCTTGCATTGTCACTGACTTTGGCTTCAGATGGGTCGATATGCCAGCTGCCCAACATGTTGCTGCTGCTGTATGTGACCCTGTAGACTCTGGTGAATGGAGCAGAACCAGTTTGAATCTGTCCTCTGTGTGGTTAGACTGAGCGTCCTGGTGAGGCTGACGTCTGAGCTCCAGATGTGAAATATCTGATGCTATAAGCTCACGGACCTGAGTCATCATTAAACAGCTCAGGTAAACACACGGGCTCAGTAAGCTCTATCCTCTACGACAGAGAAGGGCTGATCATCTAAGGCAATGAACTCCATCATGTTTTAAGCCCTTCGCCTCGGCACCATCACTGGAAACGTTCTTGCCTTTTCACAAACGTCATCCACAGACGGAGCGGATTTTCCTTTCCTGTTCCACATTCTTCTGATATTCAGGATGTTTGGATTTCAGGTGATAAATTAAACCCGACGTGGAGAAACAGATGTGCCCCTCTTCAAATGTCAGCATTACACGTTTAGCAAATCGCTCTCCGTGGGTCTTTCTCAGATTTACTGAAATACATCCGCAGACATGTTGACTCCGGACAAGCGTGAGCTAACCGCAGTGTTTGCGTCATCACGACTTTCTGTTTCGTCCGGAAACCGAAAATGCGCTTTTGGGCCATTTTAGGCCAAAAATGTTTGGTCTCCGAATATTCTGTGCATCCATATAAACTATTATATAATTATACGTATAATAATAATTATTATATTTAGGGATGCACCGATATGAAAATTTCGACCGATATCCGATATTAATATTGCTGTTATGGCCGATAACCGATATTTGCCAATATCGATATTGGTATAAAAACAAGTTTCTATGATGATTTTGTATACTGAAGAACATGTAAACACTGTGAATATGAAAAAGTAAATTCGAACTACATTGTTTCTTCAACAAGTTACAGGGCCCCAACACAACTAACTAACAGTGTTAGTTTTAGGCTACTTTTACAATTTGTAGAAAGTACCTTTTGAAAGTAGTTTAACTTGCATCTATGAAAACGTTTGGATCATAAATCACAATAAGGATCACGAATCAAAATATCTTGACAAGGTTTTATAACTTAAATCAAACTTGCCAATATTCATGGCAACCAGACACTTGTCCATTAAATTACAAAAAGTGTTTTAAGTTCAAGTCAATTTCAACTCAAATCTGTGAAATAGTCTAAATCAAAAATATTAAAACATGTCCTGACTACGTTCTCGGAAACGTCGGAAAAGTAACGGCGACTTGGAAGGCTGTAGCGGGTTCAATGTGCTCTATCAGCTGATGAAAGCCTCGGTCCTCCACTATAGACAATGATCATATCATTTCCATTACCTTGTTGGTGATTGACTTGGCCTTTGCGCTGTCCTTGGCAAATGTCTTTGTTTGGTCGAGTGCTTGCTGTATTGTGCTCCCAACTGCGGCTGCTGCTGTTTTTGTTTTGGGCTGCTTGCTAGCAACGTTAGCTTCCTGACATTGTATGTGAACTTCTGGATGGCGGTTTTTCAAATGACTCATTAAATTGGTGGTGTTGAATGATTTGACACGGCATCCTCCGCGCATTACTTCGGCTTTGCAAGTATTGCATACTGCAATTCGAGTATCTTCGTTTGAGACCGTAAAAAACGTCCAGACCGCTGACATGTATTCCTTTCAGTTAACGTCATCAGCACTCCTGTACTGCCTCTCTGTGCGTCTCTGGCTGCGTCACCGACACTGTCACATGACCAAACAAGCTACGCATGGGCACACACACACACACACACACACACACACACACACACACACACACACACACACACACACCAATAGGCCAACAGACGGAAATAAATATCGGTTGTTAATATCGGACCAGTTTTACTTATCGGGCCGATGCCGATATGTTAAAAAATGACATCGGCCGATACCGATATCACTGCCGATATATCATGCATCCCTAATTATATTTAATTATTTACGTTATTAGTTTATTACGATGAACGTTGTTAGTTTATTTACGATGAACGTTATTAGCTTATTACCGATGAACGTTATTAGTTTATTACCGATGAACGTTGTTAGCTTATTACCGATGAACGTTATTAGTTTATTACCGATGAACGTTGTTAGTTTATTACGATGAACGTTGTTAGCTTATTACCGATGAACGTTGTTAGCTTATTACGATGAACGTTATTAGTTTATTACGATGAACGTTATTAGCTTATTACCGATGAACGTTGTTAGCTTATTACCGATGAATGTTGTTAGTTTATTACGATGAACGTTATTAGTTTATTACGATGAACGTTATGAGTTTATTACGATGAACGTTGTTAGTTTATTACGATGAACGTTATGAGTTTATTACGATGAACGTTATTAGCTTATTACGATGAACGTTATTAGTTTATTACGATTAACGTTATTTGCTTATTACGATGAACGTTATTAGTTTATT
>NC_084974.1:34105581-34130581 GCF_963691925.1 Scomber scombrus | reverse complement strand
TAGTACAGTTTGAGGTACTTGTACTTTACTGTAGTACAGTTTGAGGTACTAGTACTTTACCGTAGTACAGTTTGAGGTACTAGTACTTTACTGTAGTACAGTTAGAGGTACTAGTACTTTACTGTAGTACAGTTTGAGGTACTTGTACTTTACTGTAGTACAGTTTGAGGTACTTGTACTTTACTGTAGTACAGTTTGAGGTACTAGTACTTTACCGTAGTACAGTTTGAGGTACTTGTACTTTACTGTAATACAGTTTGAGGTACTAGTACTTTACTGTAGTACAGTTTGAGGTACTAGTACTTTACCGTAGTACAGTTAGAGGTACTAGTACTTTACCGTAGTACAGTTAGAGGTACTTGTACTTTACCGTAGTACAGTTAGAGGTACTTGTACTTTACTGTAGTACAGTTAGAGGTACTAGTACTTTACCGTAGTACAGTTAGAGGTACTTGTACTTTACTGTAGTACAGTTTGAGGTACTACTACTTTACTGTAGTACAGTTTGAGGTACTTGTACTTTACTGTAGTACAGTTAGAGGTACTTATACTTTACTGTAGTACAGTTAGAGGTACTAGTACTTTACTGTAGTACAGTTTGAGGTACTAGTACTTTACCGTAGTACAGTTAGAGGTACTAGTACTTTACCGTAGTACAGTTAGAGGTACTAGTACTTTACCGTAGTACAGTTAGAGGTACTAGTACTTTACCGTAGTACAGTTAGAGGTACTTGTACTTTACCGTAGTACAGTTAGAGGTACTTGTACTTTACCGTAGTACAGTTAGAGGTACTAGTACTTTACCGTAGTACAGTTAGAGGTACTTGTACTTTACCGTAGTACAGTTAGAGGTACTTGTACTTTACCGTAGTACAGTTAGAGGTACTTGTACTTTACCGTAGTACAGTTAGAGGTACTAGTACTTTACTGTAGTACAGTTAGAGGTACTAGTACTTTACCGTAGTACAGTTAGAGGTACTTGTACTTTACCGTAGTACAGTTTGAGGTACTTGTACTTTACCGTAGTACAGTTTGAGGTACTAGTACTTTACTGTAGTACTGTTTGAGGTACTTGTACTTTACTGTAGTACAGTTAGAGGTACTTGTACTTTACTGTAGTACAGTTAGAGGTACTTGTACTTTACTGTAGTACAGTTTGAGGTACTTGTACTTTACTGTAGTACAGTTTGAGGTACTAGTACTTTACTGTAGTACTGTTTGAGGTACTTGTACTTTACTGTAGTACAGTTAGAGGTACTAGTACTTTACTGTAGTACAGTTTGAGGTACTTGTACTTTACTGTAGTACTGTTTGAGGTACTTGTACTTTACTGTAGTACAGTTAGAGGTACTAGTACTTTACTGTAGTACAGTTTGAGGTACTAGTACTTTACTGTAGTACAGTTTGAGGTACTTGTACTTTACCGTAGTACAGTTAGAGGTACTAGTACTTTACTGTAGTACAGTTTGAGGTACTTGTACTTTACTGTAGTACAGTTAGAGGTACTTGTACTTTACTGTAGTACAGTTTGAGGTACTTGTACTTTACTGTAGTACAGTTAGAGGTACTTGTACTTTACTGTAGTACAGTTTGAGGTACTTGTACTTTACTGTAGTACAGTTTGAGGTACTAGTACTTTACCGTAGTACAGTTTGAGGTACTAGTACTTTACCGTAGTACAGTTAGAGGTACTAGTACTTTACCGTAGTACAGTTAGAGGTACTAGTACTTTACTGTAGTACAGTTAGAGGTACTTGTACTTTACTGTAGTACAGTTTGAGGTACTAGTACTTTACTGTAGTACAGTTTGAGGTACTTATACTTTACTGTAGTACAGTTAGAGGTACTTGTACTTTACTGTAGTACAGTTTGAGGTACTAGTACTTTACTGTAGTACAGTTTGAGGTACTTATACTTTACTGTAGTACAGTTAGAGGTACTTGTACTTTACTGTAGTACAGTTTGAGGTACTAGTACTTTACTGTAGTACAGTTAGAGGTACTAGTACTTTACTGTAGTACAGTTAGAGGTACTAGTACTTTACCATAGTACAGTTAGAGGTACTAGTACTTTACTGTAGTACAGTTTGAGGTACTTGTACTTTACTGTAGTACAGTTTGAGGTACTTGTACTTTACTGTAGTACAGTTTGAGGTACTACTACTTTACTGTAGTACAGTTTGAGGTACTTGTACTTTACTGTAGTACAGTTAGAGGTACTAGTACTTTACTGTAGTACAGTTTGAGGTACTTATACTTTACTGTAGTACAGTTAGAGGTACTCGCTGACCCTCTGGAGGGGCCCCACTCCTAGGTTGGGAACCCCTGGCCATTAAGACCAGGGACCAGTGTGAAACAGGAAGTCCATGTGGACAGCAGGACTGATGATAACGTTTCCACGGCGACCAGCTTCATCAGCTGCTCTATGATTGGTCCAGACCTCCTGATGGCAGCTTGACCTCTGACTGCTGCTGATGTCATCGTGTGTGTGTGTGTGTGTGTGTATGTTACTGTGTGTGTGTGTGTGTGTGTGTGTGTGTGTGTGTGTTACTGTGTGTGTGTGTGTGTGTGTGTGTGTGTGTATGTTACTGTGTGTGTGTATGTTACTGTGTGTGTGTGTATGTGTGTGTGTGTGTGTGTGTGTATGTGTGTGTGTGTGTGTGTGTGTATGTGTGTGTGTGTGTGTGTATGTGTATGTGTGTGTGTGTGAAAGAGGAAAATGAAATAAAAACCACAGAATAGTAAAGTGTCTCCATCATATTAATCCAAAGTTTACATCAAGCTGTAGCGACAAATACACAAAAGACAATTCTCTACATATATACACTATATATGTATATCTTTGTCTCCTCCCCTGTATGTCTTTGTCTCCTCCCCTGTGTGTCTTTGTCTCCTCCCCTGTGTGTCTTTGTCTCCTCCCCTGTGTGTCTTTGTCTCCTCCCCTGTATGTCTTTGTCTCCCAGTGGCATATTCGGGGCCCAATGGTGGAGGTTTGGCAGCTGATGCTCATCACATCATCAGCTGCAGCATAAATGTTCATCCTTCCTCTCTTTGCCAGATAGTTCTGCTGCTCATATGGTAAAAGCCTCAATAAACTTTAATGAGCTGTAAAACACACACACACACACACACACACACACACACACACACACACACACACACACACACACACACACACACACACACACAGTGAAGCTTTCAGCTTTAATTAAAGCTCATTAAAGTTTATTGAGGCTTTTTAAAATGCTTGCGTGTGATTGGTCGGCAGGTTGATTGGCGGTTGAGGCTGAGCGGTGTATGACATCATCACAGCTTCCTGTCGCTGATTGAAGACACCTGCAGGCGGGGGGGGGAGGGGGCAAATGTAAAAATACATGTGTGTGAAGCATAAAACCAAATGAGCATCATTTAACTTTAAACTAAGGGTTAGGGTTTCATACTAAGGCTGCCGGGTCGGTGCTAAGGGTTAGGGTTTCCTACTAAGGCTGCCGGGTCGGTGCTAAGGGTTAGGGTTTCATACTAAGGCTGCCGGGTCGGTGCTAAGGTTTAGGGTTTCATACTAAGGCTGCCGGGTCGGTGCTAAGGGTTAGGGTTTCATACTAAGGCTGCCGGGTCGGTGCTAAGGGTTAGGGTTTCCTACTAAGGCTGCCGGGTCGGTGCTAAGGTTTAGGGTTTCATACTAAGGCTGCCGGGTTGGTGCTAAGGTTTAGGGTTTCCCACTAAGGCTGCCGGGTCGGTGCTAAGGGTTAGGGTTTCATACTAAGGCTGCCGGGTCGGTGCTAAGGGTTAGGGTTTCATACTAAGGCTGCCGGGTCGGTGCTAAGGTTTAGGGTTTCCCACTAAGGCTGCCGGGTCGGTGCTAAGGGTTAGGGTTTCCTACTAAAGCTGCCGGGTCGGTGCGAAGGGTTAAAACCCAATACTTGTGTGTGTACTGAATGTAAATTTTTTGCCGTTGTTATATTTTCCCCGCGCTGAACAGCGGCGCGCAAAGGATCCTGGGAGGCAGCGAAGGATCGTAGCGGTGATCCTCCAAGAAGAGGGAAAAGAAGGTTTGAAGGAGTCTTCGAACTGGGATCAGCCTTCGTGCTGCGCTGTGACATAATCGTCCTTTAAAGGATGCAGCGCCTGAGTACGGAACGGGTGGGGAGTTCTGATCCTCTGCAATGAGGCCAACCAGGAAGTAACTTAAAACTGCATTCTATCAAAAGGCCACCAGGGGGCGACCGTTTTGGTGTCAAAAGGACTTCCGTCTCTATACAAGTCAATGGAGAATTCACCAACTTCTCACTTGATTTCTAACCTCAGTAAACGTTTTCAAAATGTGTTTATGTGTTCTCAATCGCTAGTTTAAAGCCTTCTTCAATGCAGTATGATGTTCATTTGGGACATTTTGGCCTCCCTGATTTTATATATGACGATAAAGCAGGGTATGCATTAGGGCGTGGCTACGTCGTGGAAACGTAGGCCAACTCCTCCCTTTGTCTCCTGAGCACATGTAAGTATGGTGAGTAAAAAAGAAAGAAAATACTAAACTTATGACCTCAAACTAAACCAATAAACTCACTAAACTTAATACCAGTGTGTGTTTTATTTTAACCAAAAGTCTGCTGAGATGTAACTTATAACCAAATATACTGCAAACACAAACAAACCCAGGATAGTAAGTATCTGCAAAGTTTGATTACTGACTAACTTATGGTCCAAACAAACAACAAGTATAGTTAAATTAATAAGTTATGGTA
The DNA here is from genome assembly GCF_963691925.1 of Scomber scombrus. NCBI lineage: Eukaryota > Metazoa > Chordata > Actinopteri > Scombriformes > Scombridae > Scomber > Scomber scombrus. The sequence goes on along the minus strand of NC_084974.1, from coordinate 34,125,840 downwards.
CGAATGTGTTTGGGGACAAAGGCTCTCACCCACTTTGTCACACACCCTCCCCCTTAAGACCGTTACTCCTCAGAGTCACGGGACAGGAAGTCAGCGATGACATTCTTGTTTCCTGGCCTGTACTGGATCTGAAACCGATAAGGCTGGAGAGACAAATACCATCTGGTGATTCTTGCATTAATGTCCTTCATTTTGTGGATCCACTGCAAAGCACGGTGATCAGTCTCAAGCCCAAAGTCTTATCCAATGAGGTCTTACTTCAAAGTGTCTGAAACTCATTTAACTGCTAGAGCTCCCTTACCAACTATGAAGTACCCCAGTTCTCTTGGAAAGATTCTGCTTAAATACTGCACCCGCATCCGGCTGTACCATTGTCCATGAATCCTCAGACCTCTCCGGTCAAGGATTGTCCCTCGACCAAAAAGGTCCTCTGCTGTATGCCCAAAGTGGCTGGACATCAGGCCTCCCCAAATAACTGGGTTGACAGGCACCTTGAAATCATTGGAGGGGTTGGAGACTGCTGCAGCACCTTCCATCAGCTACTGACGCTCCTGCTTCCCCCTCTGCCGAAGCTCGATACACTGAAGCTGGAGTCGGTTCCACCGCTTCTCTTGCCGCTGGCCTGGTTGCTCCATCCTGGCACCAGAGTCCGACTGTTGTTGCATCACACTTCGAAGAAGACTTGACAGTTCAGCCATACTTTCTTGCTCCTGGGCTTGACCACTTGCAGCCCACAGCTGGTCACTGACATCTTGGGATGCCTCTGGAAGACACTCCGTAGCTTGAGCTTTCTATCGTCTGGTTGACATTTTCTTTGCTGCCTCCTACTAAAGATCCCACCCTGCCACCATATGTGGTACAGGCCGACCAAAGTGGTACGATCTTTAGTAGGAGGCAGACACAGAAGGCTTGATAATAAAACGTGTTACATGTGTTACCTGAAAGATAAACACAACAGAAATAAAGGATAAACTAAACAGTTAACTTAACTCATAAGCATAACTGAACCCACGACAGCTACACAGCTACACAGCTACACAGCTACACAGCTACACAGCTACACAGCTACACAGCTACACAGCTACACAGCTACACAGCTACACAGCTACACAGCTACACAGCTACACAGCTACACAGCTACACTCTACCAAAGCTCTGAATGAATGTGGACTATACCACTCATCAGATAAGTCCTGAGCCCCTCCTGAAACAGGTAAGTACCAACAAGATTAACATTTAACTAACAGTCACATGGCATCACTTTAATACAGCCTCCCTGTATTACATCTGCAACCAAACTTAATCAAATCGTAAAAAACCCCTTAATAATGTATACAATAATTCACTGACCACCCCTCCACATGGTTCTACCCTAGTGACATCACTGATGATGTCACCAGTCTATACATTCAGGAAACGTAGGCCAACTCCTCCCTTTGTCTCCTGAGCACATGTAAGTATGGTGAGTAACAAAGAAAGAAAATACTAAACTTATGACCTCAAACTAAACCAATAAACTCACTAAACTTAATACCAGTGTGTTTTATTTTAACCAAAAGTCTGCTGAGATGTAACTTATAACCAAATATACTGCAAACACAAACAAACCCGGGATAGTAAGTATCTGCAAAGTTTGGTTACTGACTAACTTATGGTCCAAACAAACAACAAGTATAGTTAAATTAATAAGTTATGGTACGAATGGTGTGCTCTCACCCACTTTGTCACAACCATCTTGCCACTTGTTGTGTTGTTGGAATATAAAAGACACAAATAATAAAACTATGATCAGACTTTCTGATTCAGCTGATAAAGATTTATACTGTCTGTTAATGTTTGACTTCAGTTGTTCCAAAGTTCAGAGCTGCTGTTCTGTTTCTGCCTTTTTGTTCTCTATCCTGCTCTTGTTGCCATGACTTGATGACTTGTTTCTGGATTATTGAGCACACTTCCATTACAGCCAGAGCAATAGTTAGTTCTACCCTTTCCTTCTGAATCCTCAGTGGTTTCCTTGCGTCTCTCTATGTTTCCACGGTGGGCGGGACTAAAACACAGGTGAGGGAAACGGAAGTGAGAGGTAACCTGTGGGTAGGACAGAGGTGAGCGCTCTCTCTCTCTCTGTCACCTGTCTGGAAACACAGAAGAGAAGCAGCACGAGGACGAGGTAGGGAGTGTATTAATGCAAAACATGATCAATATGATGTGAAGGGAGAAATGTATTTAACCCTGTAGAGCCCAGAGAAATGTGTTAATCTGCAGTGTGTTTTTTTTGTGATTAACAGTTTTTATTGATTTCTTTTAAAACATTACAGAGCAATATACTTATCACAAATACCTAACCCCCCCTCCCCTAACCCGGCAAACCTGTTGTCACTACCCACACAGTCACCCTTGGTTGTTAACACAAATACATTGTATGCAATAGGCAGAGAAAACAAGGGGAAAGCAAAAAAAAAAACCAAATAAATAAATACGTTGGTAGACTCTATCAAGCTCCCTCTGCAGCAGCAGTCCAGACATGAACACAGTTCAAATATGCGTATTCTCCCCACATAGATTTATACAGCCACCACCTCGCTCAACACTCCCGCATGGTACCTCCCAGGTCAGTAGTCCTCCAGAGAGGACAGGTATTTGCATCTGCAGTGTGTTTGATGACTGTGAGGTTTTAGCAGCATTATTGAGGACAGTATGTTTATGAGGACACGTGTTATAATAGTAAACATTCATAATGAAGATATTCTCATTTCACACATTTTATACCATCTTGCCACTTTTTGTGTTGTTGGAATATAAAAGACACAAATAATAAAACTATGATCAGACTTTATGATTCATTTATTGTTATAGGACCATCTCCAAGTGGAATATAGTTAGTCACAGTTTGGTTAGAGTACGGGCCTTTGTTTCTGATCCTTTTTCTTTACTTTCACTTTCTTTGTCTTTTCTTGTCATTATTTAAAGCTTGGTGCAGTTCTTGAGCTCTATCTAAATCATCAGGAGTTATGAGCTCCATATAAATTCAGAGATGTCCTTTTTGTGTGTTTCTAGTATAACACTGGTTGCTGTATTTCAGTGGATACTTGCTTATGATGTGTGACCAAAATAGATCATTTTAAATGTGTTTTATAAATCAATTGTGGTATCTATGAGCTACAACATGAGGTCATTAACCTAGCATAACAGTGCACCATGTTAGCTGTGGGGACTAATAAAGTCACAATGGTAGCTCTGGGGTAAGTTGAGCCGCTGGGTTGGGGATAGATGGAACAAGAGGAAGATGGAGGGAGGAGTTTAAAGAAGATGGATAGAAGAGAGGATAGATAGAGGAAGAAAGGAAGGATGAGAGGATGAGAGTTTCTGTTACTAGTCCATAACTGACCACAGCTGTTAATGTTCCCAAGACAACAGCTGTTTAGCAGTAATATTTTAAAGGGTATTTTACCTGTTGAATTGTGTATAATAAATAAAAATACACATGAATGTGAAGAAGTGACTGTTATTTAGGAGGGAGAAGGTGTAACGTGGACTTTCTCCATGTGTGTTTCTGTGTAATGAGAATAAAGCTCCAGTCTCTTCAGGTCTGCGACTTCATCAAGTTCATCCTGCATAAAAACTAAATATCAGACAATGATCTTGTTTATTGTTCAGTGTTTCAGTCTTAAAGTGGAAGTTAAACTCATTTAGATTTAGATCTGGAAACATGATATATATGTTATAAACATGTCAAACTGTGGGATTGTGGGATTTGATCAGCTTTAGGTTTCTTGGTTTAAGTTTTCTAGGAGCCGGTTTCACTGACACGCTCAGATTAAAGTCTGCAGGATATTTCAACTTTATTCTCCACATTTCATTTTAATGTTTAAATGTTTTTTCCTCACGTGGCCCTAATACTCCGTCTGAAACGTTGTGTGGAGTTATTTGTCTTTAGACTATAAAACACGGAGCTGTTGAACAGGCACACATACCAGGCTGTTATTTTTAGATTTTTCGTCTGCTTTTAATACTATTCAGACCCACGTTTTAGCTAAAAAATAATAATGAATTTGAACTTGGACAGACTGTTTTTAGTCTGGATCATTTATTTTTTAACACAGAGGTCACAGAGGGTGAGGATCTGTCAGAAAGACGCCTCTCTTCTACTGGCTCGCCTCAGGGCTGTGTTTTGTCCCCATTGCTTTACATCCTCTACACCAATGACTGTAGAAGCCAGCATGGGAATAGGCACATCCTTACATTTGCTGACGATACTGTTATTGTTATTATCTTCTCCATAAAAACGAGTCTCAACATGGGCCAGTGGTAGATGTGACAATTCCTTCCTCCTCCTCAATCCCTCTAAGACTAAGGACATGGTTATTGACCTTAGAAGAACCCAAACCTGCTCAACCCTAACCCCATATACATTAAAGGGAGTCAAATAGAATTCATATCACTCACCAATATAAGTATTTTGGAACAGTGATTGATAATAAGTTAAAATGTGATGTTAACTCTCAGGCTGTCTGTAGGAAGGAACAACAACGTTTGTACTGTTACGACTTGAGCTAATTCTACTTGCTAAATCATACGCTATGTGTTAGCTCAGTCTGTGTGTTCGTTAAATGAAAGGATAGGAGAAGATGAGCGGTCTCACAGGCTATTTTATTTAGCAGTAAATGAATAAAACATACAGAGCTCTGGGTCGAGATTTCCTATCCCTGACTAACATTGTCTGTCGTCAGTTCACGAAGTCTGACCCCTATCTCTTCCTAACCCAGTCTTATATACAATCCAGAATGGTTATGCAATGTGAGGTTTGGTCTCCTGGTGGGCAGGTGATCGGACTCCCTCCTCCATCTTCTCATGTGTCCTTCCTGTGACCTCCTTAAGCAACGTCCAGGGTAGTGTGACAGTTCCTGTCTCTGAAACTTACAGAATCACAAGACATCCTGTATCCCTGAGTACAGAACAATAGCCCCTGAGTACAGAACAATAGCCCCTGAGATAAAGATGATGACTTCCTAATCATTATTATTTGAGAGAAGCACTGTTCTGTCTTTACCCCTGCAATGTGATAATCATGTCTTTACCAAAGGTCAACTGTCTTCCAACTGGGATGCATTCTTATTACACAACAAGCTTACTGCTTTCAAATTGTTACACATAGGACCACATATTTATATGAAACAAACAATAAAGTAATTAATCCCCTTATCTGATATTTTAGCAGTGGCCAATTCATAGCATATATCTACAGTACTTCTTGAGAAGCTGAATTCTTTTAATGTGGACAAGAAACTGATGTCTTCTTTTAGTCTTCTACTGAATCTGTGCTGACTTTTTCTTTCATCGCCTGGTTTGGTAGCATTTCAGTCAGTGGGCCACGTTGTGAAGGTAGCTGGTAAGGGTTAGGGTTAATAAAAGCTAGGTCTGTACTAGACTGTGTAAGCCACCTCTCTCCCCTCTAGAACAGGACCAGAACCTCCTTTGTCCCCAGAGCGATAACCCTCACAGTTTTACATTCTTTTCTTAGTGGTTTCAATTCAGCCAGACTTGATTGTTGCTTGTGATTGGTCTGTCATGTGATTATGTATTTTATATATTTTTGATAGTTGTTTATTTTTTAACCCGTCTGCAAGCCAAGTTTCCCTTCAGGGAAAATAAAAGCTTTTGGGTCATTTTCAAATGGTTCAGCACCCTGCCCAACAACTGAACCTGGCTGTTAAAGGGTTTGGGTACGATGACATTCATTGTACTAAACTTTAGATAAATAGACTAAAGTAATTGACTGTTGTTTGTGTAAAACTGTTTCTTGAAGTCAGTAATTGTGTGTTTGATTCATTTAATTGGTCGTATCAAAGGTCGCCTCATTCAGTCATCTTGAACCTGACAAACATTATGACAGTTATTATAATAACTAATCCACAGTTACAACAGAAAGAGTTTGTTTCACAGGTGGGACGGTTAGTGATGAACAGGTAATAAAAGCCATATAATAATATACTATGAAATGTGTTAAAAGAAGGTGACAGAAATACTGTTGAAAACATCTTTTCATTCATGATATTCAGTTATTTAATCAGGCAAATGAAAAGTCAGTGGAACATTCAGAAAGTAAGTTATTAAACATTAAAGCTCAGTGAAAGTCTTTAAATAGTTTGTTACTTTGGCTCCATCTGGTGGTGGAATGAATAATGACAGGATGTTAGACAGCAGTGCAGACCTGTGTGATGTGCAGCTGGTTGTAATGAATGAGCATGTTGTTGTGTTTGTGTGAAGGTGTATCTCTGCTATGGATCAGTGTGAGGACAGAGAGGAGGGAGTCCCTCCCTCTAAAAGCTCTCTGTGTGGGGAACATGACAGCCAGACCAAAGCTCAGAGGTGAGATGAGGATCTCTAACTGTCCATCACTGTTCTCCACTCACATCACTCCACCATCATTATTCACACTCACTGTCACATCTGACACTCAACTACTGAATAATAAGTCACAATAACTCAGAATGAACTACTAACTTTGTGAGTTAACAAAGAGCTCAACCACTGATTAGTCAACTAATCAACTAAGATGAGACAGCATCTTTCATCAGATGACATTTTGATGAACAGGAGAACGTTTCTCATCCACTGTCTTCTTACTGATTTTCATTCTGCTTCTAAAACTTCAGCTGATGACAGTCTGCTCAACATTCATCTTTTTAAACTCTTTGATTTGTTGTTTGTTTGTATCAGGATGCAGCAGCAGAGAGCAGACTCTCCTGAACCCAGCTGTGTGTCCATGAAGAGTGACTGGTCTATGGAGCCTCCTCTTGTGTTTAAAGATGGAAAACCTGCTGATGGAAGGTAAGAAGTTAATAATGGTTGGTTGGCTGTTTGGGCTGAATAAACCTCCTGTGTTATGTGGGGCAGAGCAGGTGAACCAGGCACAAACACCACAGACAGGTTCAATGGAAACAGCTTTAATGCTCAGAAACCAACAGACAGGCTTACAGACCATAAAGGGAAAGCAGTTCAAATAAGGTTGAAACCAGCAGGAACAGGTAACAAGAGGAACAGGAACAGACAGGAACAGCATCACAATCTAGTGTCTAGAATGAAAGAAAATGACAGAGCAGTATATGTAGTGAGGAGCTGATGAGGGAATTACACAGTGGCAGCAGGTGAGCAGGTGGGTTTGAAACTGAAGGCAGGGACAGAAACAGACAGGACAACACAAACAGAGCTTAAACAGGAATCTTGACAGTCGCCCCTCAAGGGACAGCTCCCAAATGTCCCTCCAGGCTGGTCAGGAGGGAGAAAACAAAGAGGAGAAAGAAGGCAGAACAGATGGACAGGACCACTCTGGAGGCTGAAAGAGCTGCTCAGGGCAGAAACTTTGGAGACCAAGGTGTCAACAAAACCATGTAGAAAGGAGACCAAGAGACAGGAGGACTTCAGCAGGGGGGCTGATGTTTTGGGAGCTGGCTGGATGTCTGTGGAGGCGGCAGAGACTCAGTGAAGCTGGACAGCAGAGACTCAGTGAAGCTAGGCAGCAGAGACTCAGTGAAGCTGGACAGCAGTTCTTTGGTGTTAACTACATGCTTTTTTCACTTCTTTATTCATATCAGGATGCAGCAGCAGAGAGCAGACTCTCCTGAACCCAGCTGTGTGTCCATGAAGAGTGACCGGTCTATGGATCGTCCTATTAACTTGAATATTGAACAACCTGCTGATGGAAGGTAAGAATTTAACATCCAGTAATCAGAGCAGCATTTACAGGAGTTCATTTTGTCATCATGACAGAACATCTTTAATAATCTGAGTGCAGATTTGAGTCATTAAATGTCCTTAAACGTGATGTTTTCTCCACAGAGTTCAGCAGCAGAGCTCAGAGGTTCCCAGTGATCAGTCTGCACAGCAGCATCAAACACAGCTGGACTCCATATTTATGGTGTGTACATGTACAAACACACCTTTTACTATTAACTCCATCAACCACAGATGAAATACTAAAGTAGCATTCAGGTCCTAACAGTGTCCATGCTGCTCTGTTTAGACCAGCAGGCCTTCAGACTGACACATGAATCACATGTTGTGTTCTACCAGTTTAAATGAAATGTTCACTTTATCTTTCTGTTCCAGCTGCTGGAGGAGAACATCGTCACTTTTGTGAAGAACGAGCTGAAGAGAGTCCAGAGGGGTCTGAGCCAAGGTTACCCAGAATGCTTAGAGAGTCAGAGTTATGATGAGGAGGAGTTGGACGGTGAGGAGGAAGAGCAGAGGAGGAGCAGCAGAGACGCATTTCTGAAGATCACACTGCACTTCCTGAGGAGAATGAAGCAGGAGGAGCTGGCTGAGCGTCTGCAGAGCAGTAAGAGGATTTTAACAGATTTAACATGATGGAGAGGAAATGGAGGCAACATGGGAGAGGTTTATATTTCAAACTCTGCTGTAAATATGCTGCACACATCTGCATCAGATCAGAGGCTGTTTGTCCTCCACTGATGAGCTGAATGAAACTGATGGTAGGGCTGGGCAAAAGGATTATTTTTGTAATCGATTAATCTAACAATTCATTTTTTCAATTCTATTCGAATTCGATTCGATTATCGATTATTTTCCCATTATTTGACTTATATAGCAATTTACATATTCTAATTTATGTATCTCACTGAAAAAACACATTTCTTCATTCAAACATATTTTTATTGTTTTTACCAAAAATTACCAAATTCCAAAATAAAATTAAAGTGATGAAAACAATAGATAATAAAATATAAAATAAAATACTTTCAATAAATAAAACTGTTGTGCAAGAATCAAGAAAATGTTATTAACATAAAATAAATAAAATATAAAGTGCTCTTCATTCACAGTAACATAGACTCTGCCTTTTCACTCAAGAACACTGTGTAGTGTGTGTCTATGTGTGTGTCTGTGTGTGTGTGTTTAATCCAAGACATGATGTAGTCATGCATCGGAGTGGAAGAATACCTTTGAATTACGAGTTCGTTTTTTACATTGATCAGAGTCAACTGACTCACTGGTGTTGCTGCTGCCGCTACTGCTGCTCGCTGCCGCCATTATTTTTCGAACGATGTTTCGACGCACAGTTTTTGCGTCGACGTAATCAATGACGTCGACGCGTCGCCCCAGCCCTAACTGATGGAAGAGGAAAAACTACACAGACACACTTACATGTTCAGATTTCTAGACTCTCTGTAGGATCCACTCACTGATTTCATTTGTTGTTTGTTCATTCAGGAACTGGTGCTGCAAAGTGTCGACGTAAACTCAAGTCTAACCTGGAGAAGAAGTTCCAGTCTGTGTTTGAGGGGATCGCTAAAGCAGGAAACCCAACCCTTCTGAATCAGATCTACACACCGCTCTACATCACAGAGGGAGGGACTGCAGAGGTCAATGATGAACATGAGATCAGACAGATTGAAACAGCATCCAGGAAACCAGACAGACCAGAAACAACAATCAGACAAGAAGACTTCTTTAAAGCCTCACCTGGAAGAGATGAACCAATCAGAACAGTGATGACAAAGGGAGTGGCTGGCATTGGGAAAACAGTCTTAACACAGAAGTTCACTCTGGACTGGGCTGAAGACAAAGCCAACCAGGACATACACTTCACATTTCCATTCACTTTCAGAGAGCTGAATGTGCTGAAAGAGAAAAAGTACAGCTTGGTGGAACTTGTTCATCACTTCTTTACTGAAACCAAAGACGCAGGAATCTGCAGGTTTGAAGAGTTCCAGGTTGTGTTCATCTTTGACGGTCTGGATGAGTGTCGACTTCCTCTGGACTTCCACAACACTGAGATCCTGACTGATGTTACAGAGTCCACCTCAGTGGATGTGCTGCTGACAAACCTCATCAGGGGGAAACTGCTTCCCTCTGCTCGCCTCTGGATAACCACACGACCTGCAGCAGCCAATCAGATCCCTCCTGAGTGTGTCGGCATGGTGACAGAGGTCAGAGGGTTCACTGACCCACAGAAGGAGGAGTACTTCAGGAAGAGATTCAGAGATGAGGAGCAGGCCAGAACCATCATCTCCCACATCAAGACATCACGAAGCCTCCACATCATGTGCCACATCCCAGTCTTCTGCTGGATCACTGCTACAGTTCTGGAGGATGTGTTGAAAAGCAGAGAGGGAGGAGAGCTGCCCAAAACCCTGACTGAGATGTACATCCACTTCCTGGTGCTTCAGTCCAAACTGAAGAACATCAAGTATGATGGAGGAACTGAGACAGATCCACACTGGAGTCCAGAGAGCAAGAAGGTGATTGAGTCTCTGGGAAAACTGGCTTTTGAGCAGCTGCAGAAAGGCAACCTGATCTTCTATGAATCAGACCTGACAGAGTGTGGCATCGATATCAGAGCAGCCTCAGTGTGCTCAGGAGTGTTCACACAGGTCTTTAAAGAGGAGAGAGGGCTGTACCAGGACACAGTGTTTTGCTTCGTCCATCTGAGCCTTCAGGAGTTTCTGGCTGCTCTTCATGTCCATCTGACATTCATCAAGTCTGGAGTCAATCTGCTGGAAGAAGAACAAACAACATCCTGGTCTGAAGTGTTCGGAGGCAAATCAGCACGTTTCTACCAGAGAGCTGTGGACGAGGCCTTAAAGAGTCCAAATGGACACCTGGACTTGTTCCTCCGCTTCCTCCTGGGTCTTTCACTGCAGACCAATCAGACTCTCCTACGAGGTCTGCTGACACAGACAGGAAGTGGCTCACAGACCAATCAGAAAACAGTCGAGTACATCAAGAAGAAGATCAGTGAGAATGTGTCTGCAGAGAGAAGCATCAATCTGTTTCACTGTCTGAATGAACTGAATGATCGTTCTCTAGTGGAGGAGATCCAACAGTACCTGAGATCAGGAAGTCTCTCCACAGATAAACTGTCTCCTGCTCAGTGGTCAGCTCTGGTCTTCATCTTACTGTCATCAGAAAAAGATCTGGACGTGTTTGACCTGAAGAAATACTCTGCTTCAGAAGAGGCTCTTCTGAGGCTGCTGCCAGTGGTCAAAGCCTCCAACAAAGCTCTGTAGGTGCACACAGAACTATCCAGATTAATGTAGTTTCATCTTTGTTCAATAAAGAAAAGTAATGTTTGCAATTCTTTTGTTCTGCTGATTCTTCTCCAGGTTGAGTGACTGTAACCTCTCAAAGAGAAGCTGTGCAGCTCTGTCCTCAGTTCTCAGCTCCCAGTCCTCTAATCTGAGAGATCTGGACCTGAGTAACAACAACCTGCAGGATTCAGGAGTGAAGCAGCTTTCTGCTGGACTGGAGAGTCCACACTGTGGACTGGAAACTTTCAGGTCAGGAGTCAACTGTTTGTAAAAGTTGAACTACCAAGCTTTTATTGTCTTCATACACTGCCTGGCCAAAAAAAAAAGGTCACACACTCTAATATTTGGTTGGACTGCCTTTAGCTCTGATTACAGCAGCATTCGCTGTGGCATTGTTTCGATAAGCTTCTGCAATGCAACTGCAGCAACCCCAGATCATAGCACCGCCCCCACAGGCTTGTACAGGAGGCACTAGGCATGATGGGTGTATCACTTCATCTGTCTCTCTTCTTACCCTGATGTGCCCATCACTCTGGAACAGGGTAAATCTGGACTCATCAGACCACATGACCTTCTTCCATTGCTCCAGAGTCCAATCTTTATGCTCCCTAGCAAATTGAAGCCTTTTTTTTATTAGCTTCACTGATTAGTGGTTTTCATAAGGCTACACAGCTGTTCAGTCCTAATCCTTTGAGTTCCCTTTGCTTGCGCGTGTGGAAATGTTCTTACTTTCACTATTAAACATAGCCCTGAGTTCTACTGTTGTTTTTCTATGATTTGATTTCACTAAATGTTTAAGTTTGGTTCAGCAACATTATGTTCCCAAAGAATGAGGTCAGCTGTCTACCTGAATATACTGAATCACCAGGTTATTCCTTCAATGGATTGTTTCTTCCCTGATGGCACGGGGATATTCCAAGATGACAATGCCAGGATTGCTGGGGTTCAAATAGTGAAAGAGTGGTTCAGGGAGCATGAGACAGAGTCCAGACCTGAACCCCATTGAGAATCTTTGGGATGTGCTGGAGAAGGCTTTGCGCAGTGGTCCGACTCTCCCATCATCAATACAAGATCTTGGTGAAAAATTAATGCAAAACGGGACAGAAATAAATCTTGTCACATTGCAGAAGCTTATAGAAACAATGCCACAGCGAATGCTGCTGTAATCAAAGCTAAAGGCAGTCCAACGAAATATTCGATCTGTGACTTAACTTATTCAAACTCTTCCTCAGGTTGAATGGCTGTAACCTCTCAGAGAGAAGCTGTGCAGCTCTGTCCTCAGTTCTCAGCTCACAGTCCTCTAGTCTGAGAGATCTGGACCTGAGTAACAACGACCTGCAGGATTTAGGAGTGAAGCAGCTTTCTGCTGGACTGGAGAGTCCACACTGTGGACTGGAAACTCTCAGGTCAGTTTTATTACTGTGTATATAAAGTAATATGTTTGGCTTCTCCTCAGTTTCTAGTTTACATGAAGAGTTTATGATAAAAAGATTTAGTGTACTGTCTGAGCTGAAGTGATGTAACATCAAGTATACAGTAAGTAAAACTCCTTCCACACCAACCAACATGTGATTTATGTTTCTGTCATTTAATCTCAATGAAGACTCAATGTGCATTAATTCAAGTCTAATATAATGGAAAGAATATCAGAAAACCTCACCAGAGCAGGTACTAAAAAAGGACCAGGTACCAGGTACTTTCCCTAGTGGAAACGCAAAAAGAACCGAGGCGAGTCGTGCTGGAACGGTGTAGTGGAAAAGCGCCATAAGTTGCCTTATTAAATGATTGTGATCACACAGTGAACATTGTTGGCATGAAAAATAAGAACTAAGTTAAAACATCAGTACATTTCTCTGAAATCTTCTTTAGATATTCTGTGGAACAATATTTAACTTTAAAGGCATTTCTTCTGCTAACATAAATCAGAATACAGCCTCCAGCAGGAACATGTGCTTTCTCTCCTACTAACCTAAAATGTATCTGCATGACACCAACATACAGCAGGGGGCGCTGAGTGTGAACATAAAGGCCTGAAAGACAAAATACTGTTTATCTCATTAGATGAACTGTTGTGTGTGTTCAGTCTGTCAGGATGTCTGATCACAGAGGAAGGCTGTGCTTCTCTGGCCTCAGCTCTGAACTCCAACCCCTCCCATCTGAGAGAGCTGGACCTGAGCTACAATCATCCAGGAGACTCAGGAGAGAAGCTTCTGTCTGCTGGACTGAAGGATCCACACTGGAGACTGGACACTCTCAGGTATGGACAGACAGGTGGACACTCTCAGGTATGGACAGACAGGTGGACACTCTCAGGTATGGACAGACAGGTGGACACTCTCAGGTATGGACAGACATGTGGACACTCTCAGGTATGGACAGACAGGTGGACACTCAGGTATGGACAGACATGTGGACACTCTCAGGTATGGACAGACATGTGGACACTCTCAGGTAGAGACAGACAGGTGGACACTCGGGTATGGACAGATGGACACTCTCAGGTATGGATAGACAGGTGGACACTCTCAGGTACAGACAGGTGGACAGACACTCTGATTAACTGAGGGACTCTGGTTCATGTTTAATGGTGGATATGAGTGAAGGTGTATGAAGCTGATTGTGTCTTTGTCTCTTCCTCCAGGATGGACCATGGTGGACTGCAGACACTGAAACCTGGTCTGAGGAAGTGTGAGTGTGTTTTCAGTTTTGATTCATGAGAACTTTGAGAAAAACTGGATGAAATATGTAAAAGAAGTTAAAAAAGTCAAAATGATGGAAAATGTGTTTAGTCAGAAGTGGGCGTGGCCTAAACTGACATTTATCTTGAACCAATGAATCCATGAAACAGAAATGTCCTTCTGTTCGTCACAGTTCAGGAGTTAAAAGAGAAATGTTTTATAAATGTCCACATGGTGGCGCTACCTGCTCCAAAATGTCCCTCATGTCTCTCCTGCAGATAAAGTTCATTCATTCATACTGACTTCAGCTGTTTGGAGCATTTGGACAAAATGTGTTTGTAACAGACGGCAGTTTGAGATGAAAATAATCAGTGGCGGCTGGTGACAAACCGTAGCAGCACTTCATACCGCAGCAAAACAATTTAAAACGAAGCAAAAAAGAAAGAAACAAGGTAGTTAGTTTATAAAGGAGAAGTGTTCCCTGGTGTGTCCCAGTATGGTATCTCTGACCCACAGAGACAGGAATAAAACATTATAATCAGACATGACAAAATGTCCATTTCACTCACATCACCTAAAGTTACCAACAGTCAGGGGCGCAACTATCTACTTTCTGAGGGGTATGCAGATACATTTCAGGTGGAAATTTTATATGCAATTGAAATACATAAATCTTATGAATGATTTCTGTGAGTGTACCTGATGTCATCACCGACCTCATGTCTGTGTCCTTCACCCATTGCCTGTGTTCTTCTCCACTAAGTCATATTGTCAAACAAGCATTATTTAATAGCTTTGAATAAATTACACATCTTGCTAATGCAATTTTTCAATATAAATAATATTTAGAAATGAATCACTTGGTATCAAGTGGCTGTTCCTACACTTCCACCTAATATTAGACCAACCTGTCGCCTTCCCCTGTGTGTCCTGATTCTTTCTTTCCATCCTCACACCTGAATAACATGAACTTTGTGTTAAGGAGGTTTCAAAAATACAGCAGTCAAATCACATATAAAAAACATGAAATATTAATTTTAAATGATATCCTTATTGGATATCAGTTACTGATTGGACGCTGCATCTGATCAGACTTATCAGATACATCACAACAGCACTGTAGTGTTATATCCGAGTGAAGACATTAAACTCAAGTGTATCACTCCCAAGTTCTATAATTTATTTGTTTTATGATTCACCATGTAGTTAAAAACAATGATAACTGTCTGAACAACAAAATAACCACAAACAAGTTCTTGTTCATGATCTGTTATATTGTAAATACTGATCAGTTGCAAGACAACAGTAACCTGTCGTTTTACTAGTAGCTTTAGCTAACCTGAATATTTACAAGCCTCCTCTTGATACACTGACATAACTTACCTACTGTCTTTCAACCACTTTGAAAAGCTTTTTTTCATCCCTACGAAATCTTTCTCTTTCTCCCTCTTCCGTTTTCTGTTTTGTGCCCCCGAGAGCTTTATTTTCTGTCTCTCCATGTTATTAGGTCCCTGTCATCAAATGACAACACTCCTGCTCCAGCGCATGCTCGAGGGGGTGTGCACCGGAGCGCCTGTAGTGTGTTATTTAATTCCTGCCTCTAATTCACAACTTACATTTCTGTACCTGTGTTCCTGTGTAGTATATAGAAATATATTATCATTAATATTATTATCACTATCATTACCGTCTATATCACCATTATCATCTAGTCCTAGTATCATTATTATTATTACCATCATCATCATCACCATCATCATCATCATCATCACCATCATCATCATCATCATCATCATCATCACTACATTGCCACCATTGTCACTTTCATAAATATTATCACCATTAACTCAAAGTAATATAAATAATAGTACACAAAGGACCAAGTCCATTGTCATCCACTCATTTTTGGACACAACCAAATCACATATAATACACATACATATAAATATACATATATAATAATAGCATCTTAATTCCTATACCTACTGAAGATCATTTCTTTGTACCTCTTTATAAAAATCTTAATGTTTGGACATTCCCTCAGTTCCACATTTAGACTGCTGCATAGCCTCACACCACAAACACAAATACAAAAGTTCCTCCTCATCGTTCGCACGCTAACAGTTTAGAAATAAGTCTGACCTCTTAGATTGTAGCCCTCCTCTCTTACACTGAACATGTTTTGGATATTTGCAGGCAGTTGGTTGTTTTTTGCTTCGTACATTGTTTGAGCTATTTGAAATTCCACCAGATCAGCAAACTTCAGTAAATGAGACAGTAAGAATAATGGATTTGAATGATCCCTGTACTCTGCATGATGGATGTTGCAAATTGCTCTTTTCTGAAGAATAAACAATGACTGTACATTAGATTTGTAATTATTGGCCCAAACTTCAGCGCAGTAACTTAAGTATGGTGAGACCAGTGAACAGTACAAAATGTGAAGCGCTTTATAATCCAGGACCTGTTTGGCTTCACTTAATACTGCAATGCTCCTTTTGGGATGTATATGTTTAATGTTTGCCTTCCAACAAAGCTTTTCATCAATTATGACCCCAACAAATCTATTTTCAGTAACCTGTTCAATATTCACACCATCTATCTGTATTTTTACTTGTTTGTTTCTTCTGCAGTGAAACAACATTACTTTAGTTTTATTCAAATTTAGTGACAATTTATTTTTTATCAAACCAGGTTTTTAGTTTGATCATTTCCATGGTTACCATATCTTGTAGTTAATCATCACCCGAACAACAACTATGAGTGTGATCCGCAGAAAGAACAAGCTTCAATACCTTTGATATGTGACATATGTCATAAAACATGTTGGTCCCAATACTGACCCCTGTGGGACCGCAGGTCCAAACATTTAGAGCAACTGTCACCTAACCTCACAAACTGCTGTCTGTTACTTTAATAACTTTGAATCCAAACCAAGACTTCTCCCCTAATCCCATAACGTTCCTATGTATTTAATAAGAGGATAACTCATTTTCTGAGATCCATTTTTAATAATACTGTTCAGAAAGCTCCATATTTCCTTCATATTGCCTGTTTGTTTCTAATAGTGTCCTATAGTACTCCTTCTTTCTTGCCCTCAACATGTTAGTTCACTTATTTTTATACTTCTTATATTTATTTTCTGACTTTTGAGTTTTATATTTTATGAAGTCTCATTTATTAAACCCTTAGTTAGCCATGGACATTCAGCATGTTTTATTTGTTTAGTATATTGTTTTATTGGACAGTTTATATTATATAATGACCTGAACTGTTGAATTTACATTCAGACAAACATCAGACGCAGCTGGAATCAAGTTTCACTTTGAAAAACATTCTCATCTAAAGGTCCACTTACTCTGTATGTCCAAAGCTTTCAGTCACATCTCATGGTCTTCCTCAGTGATGGAGGGTCTCAGTTGTCATGGAGATGGTTTAAGTTTGAATGGTTTCAGTAAAGTAGTTAATAAATCAACAGATGATAAACTGCAGCTGTATTGTGTCTCGTTCTCTCCATCAGATGCCTGTGAACTGGAACTGGATCCAAACACAATGAACAGAGACCTCAAACTGTCTGATAACAACAGGAAGGTGACATATGTGGAGGAGGATCAGTCATATCCTGATCATCCAGACAGATTTGACTACTGGGAACAGCTGCTGTGTAGAAATGTTCTGACTGGTCGATGTTACTGGGAGGTCGAGTGGAGAGGAAGAGTTTATATATCAGTGAGTTACAGAAGAATCAGAAGGAAAGGAGACAGTGCTGACTGTTTGTTTGGAGAGAATGATCAGTCCTGGAGTCTGAGGTGCTCTGATGGTGGTTACTCTGTCTGTCACAATAAGAGAAGAACACCCATCTCCTCCTCCTCCTCCTCCTCCTCCTCCTCCTCCTCCTCCTCCTCCTCCTCCTCCTCCTCCTCTGTCTCTAACAGAGTAGCAGTGTATGTGGACTGTCCTGCTGGCACTCTGTCCTTCTACAGAGTCTCCTCTGACTCACTGATCCACCTCCACACCTTCAACACCACATTCACTGATCCTCTGTGTGCTGGGTTTAGAGTCGACTATGGTTCCTCAGTGTCTCTGTAGGAGGAGCAAAGAGGATGATGACTTTGCCTCCTACCTGTTGTCATAACACACTGATAATATGTTATTAACACATTTGATTTGAATCATAATAAAGAAACTTGTCATGAATTTGAATCCTGATATTAACTTCTTTTCATCAAACCCAAATCTACTCCTCCATCACCTCCTCAAACCCTCATTCACTCCACAGACACACACAGACACACACACACCTCGGCTGTGTCTCAATTCAGGGCCTGGAAGAGAACGGAAGACGTCCCTGGTTAGTTTTCCACCAAGTTAGAGGGTTTTCTTCTCCATCAATAGCCATTTCCTGCAGGTACATTGTCATCTCTGCTGTGGCTTTCTGATCTGGTGTGAGAGTGGCTGCTGTAGCTCATCTTTCCCCAAGAAGGCTGCCAAGCAAGCTTTTCTTCTTCTTGGGCGCGGTGCCAGCACTGGATTCTTCTTCCTCTCTCACTTGTGCGGCACCGGGTGTCGGACTTGCGCATGTTTCTTCTGCCGCCGCCATCTCCGCTGCCAGTTCTGTTTTTATATCACTTAGCTCAGGTGGCTTCATGTGGTCCCCTCCGTATCTTGGGTCAAGCAGGGTTGCTTTGCACATCATCCACTGGGTGGCAATGATAAATATCCGTTTCCTTTTCTTTTAAAAAAAAATAACATGAGTAGTATTTGAAATATTTGTTATAATAATGAAATTATATAATACTATAATAACTAAAAGATAATGAAATACATAACATCTCCAACCACTACCACCACCCCGCCGATGCCATCGGCCATCACGATGTTTTGCTTTGAACATCGTCGATCGTCCATTTCCTGGACATCGCCCAACCCTACTGTCCACCACATCGTCCATAAGTGTTTGTTCAAGGGTTTGCAGGGCTGACTCGATCGACGGCTGCCATGTCACTAAGAATTTTTTGAGAAAGAGGCAAGAATTGTAATATAATAATAATAACACAATTATTACAACAAATAAAACTATCTAAAAAACACTTTAAATAGGAATAATGGCTTAAAAATTATTATTTCTTCTTTCTTCTGTTGAGTTTTTCTCGTCTTATGGGCGGGAACAGCTGGTGACGCAGCTGGTGACGCAACCAGGAAATGCTTCGAAGGCCAGACCGTCCCATTTCACAACGGTTGATGCATCCTTCGGAGGTTCCTCAGAAGGATGCATCCCCTGAATTGAGACACAGCCCTCCTCGCAGTCGACAGGAAGGGTGGATAGTGGGCGGTGATTGGCTGACAGACCCGGCAGCTGTAACCAAGCCCCGCCCCTCTCAGTGACGTCGGGAGAAGTTAAAAAACAAACAAACATCAGGAAGAAGATCAACAACATGGCGGCTCAGTGAGTGGTGACAGCGAGCACTGAGCACATCAGTCCGGTCCGTGAGCGTCTGTCCGCGGGGAGACAGTCCGCCCTGACCGCCCACACATGACGGAGGCAGGCCGGGGACAGACTGCGGGAGGGGGACCTGCTGCGGGAGACGGTGGGGGACATGCTGCGGGAGACGGAGGGGGACATGCTGCGGGAGACGGAGGGGGACCTGCTGCGGGAGACGGAGGGGGACATGCTGCGGGAGACGGAGGGGGACATGCTGCGGGAGACGGAGGGGGACATGCTGCGGGAGACGGAGGGGGACATGCTGCGGGAGACGGAGGGGGACAGACTGCGGGAGGGGGACAGACTCTAGGAGACAGATGGAAGAGACACATCGTCCGACAGCTGAAGCACCGAGACCTGAACCAGCACGACATGTTCCAGGACCTGATCTGCTTCTGTACGGAGGACAAGTACCAGTCTAACCAGTTTAACCAGTCAGTGACCAGCACTCAGACGATCTTACAGTTTAAATCACTGCAGCTAAAATGTGAGATTCACTGAGTGAAGTTTTAGATTAATTTAAAATATTAAACAGGAAGTGAAGCTTCAGTTAAGAGTAAATCTTTACTTATAGTTTGTATAGAATCAGAGCTGTAATTAGCTCTGTCCAATCAGACCTCCCGTAGCCACCTGTAGCCACGCCCAGCAGTGACATCACAGCAGTGCTGGACGTCAGTCAAACAGCTGCTGGGAGGTTATTCAGGAAGTTAAAATAACCACATTGTTCCTCTTCCTCTGTGAGCTCACTGATGTGTGACAGTCTGCTGCTGCTGTGTCATCTGTGCTGGCTGGCATGTTACAGGACACGTGTTACAGGACACATGTTACAGGACACATGTTACAGGACACGTGTTACAGGACACATGTTACATGTTACAGGACACATGTTACAGGACACATGTTACATGACACGTGTTACAGGACACATGTTACAGGACACGTGTTACAGGACACATGTTACAGGACACGTGTTACATGTTACAGGACACATGTCACATATTACAGGACACGTGTTACAGGACACATGTTACAGGACACGTGTTACAGGACACAT